>NW_021703784.1:52826225-52910621 GCF_005190385.1 Monodon monoceros
TGTGTGTGTGTGTGTGTGTGTGTGTGTGTGTGTGTGTGTGTGTGTGTGTTTCTATTGCTATGCTGTGTGGCTTGCAGGATCTTGGTTCCCAGACCGGGGGTTGGGGCTGAGCTCCTTGGTGGGAGTGCCGAGTCCAAATTGCTAGGCTGGGCTTCCCTGGTGGCGCAGTGGTTGGGAGTCTGCCTGCCGATGCAGGGGACACGGGTTCGTGACCCGGTCCGGGAAGATCCCACATGCCGCAGAGCGGCTGGGCCCGTGAGCCATGGCCGCTGAGCCTGCGCGTCCGGAGCCTGTGCTCTGCAGCTGGAGAGGCCACAACAGTGAGAGGCCCGCGTAAAAAAAAAAAAACAAAAAAAACCAAACTGCTAGACTAACAGAGTACCTCAGACCCCAGGGAATATTAATTGGAGTGAGGTCTCCCCGGAGGTCCTTATCTCAGCACCAAGACCCGGCTCTACCCAACTGCCTGCAAACCCCAGTGCTGGATGCCTTAGGCCAAACAACAAGTAAGACAGGAATACAGTCCCATACATCAGAAAAAATGAGACGACAGAAAAATGTTACAGACGAAGGAGCAAGGTAAAAACCTACAAAATCAAATAAATGAAGCGTTAATAGGCAACCTACCTGAAAAAGAATTCAGAGTAATGATAGTAAAGGTCCAAAATCTCGGAAATAGAATGGAGGCACGGATTGAGAAAATACAAGAAATGTTTAACAAAGACCTAGAAGAACTAAAGAACAAACAAACAGTGATGAACAACACAATAACTGAGATGAAAAATGCACTAGAAGGAATCAGTAGTAGAATAACTGAGGCAGAACATTAAGTAAGTGAGCTGGAAGATTGAATGGTGGGAATAACTGCAGAGGAGCAGAATAAAGAATAGAGTCAGCTGGTAGGCTCCACTCTAAGATGATCCTTTATGTCTTTGGAGGACCGTTAAATATTAGTGTTTTTTGCTGTTTTTCTGTGGCACCCATCAGCTTTTGACTCTCCTGCTAGGAAGATAGAGAAATGCCTGGCTGCTATGTTTTTTTTTTTAGCCAAAGCAACTGAAGGGAGCTAGGGAGAGGGAGGGAGTCTCATTTTCAATATGTTGATTATCTCTTAATCTTCTCTTCTTCATTATATTTCCTCCCTGTCCTCACCTAGTATTCCCCAAATTAGATCCTTTCTGTCCTAATTTTTATAGAGAACAAACCTCCTATTTCAGTGGTCACTTGGTTATATAGGATAGGGAAGGAGGCAGGGGTCCAACTACTTCTTATAGACGCTTCAAACAAATCCCTGCCTCATCCCTGTTTTGGGGTGTGTTTTGGTTGTCTTTTTATTTATTTATTTTTTTTGTGGTACGTGGGCCTCTCACTGTTGTGGCCTCTCCTGTTGCGGAGCACAGGCTCTGGGCGCACAGGCCCAGCGGCCATGGCTTACGGGCCCAGCCACTCCGCGGCACGTGGGACCCTCCCGGACCGGAGCACGAACGGGGCAGTTCCCTGCATTGGCAGGCGGACTCTCAACCACTGTGCCACCAGGGAAGCCCTGGTTGTCTTTTTTAAAATCTACAATTCCTGAATCTTTCTGGGCGTATGGCTAGAATTTATTTGCTCTGTCACGACACCCTCCTCAGTAGGCATTTAGTATTAGATTTCTCAGTTTTGCCATAGACTTTTTTTTTTTTATTGGCATACTAAGTTTTTTTTTAACATCTTTATTGGAATATAATTGCTTTACAATGGTGTGTTAGTTTCTGCTTTATAACGAAGTGAATCAGCTATATATATATATATCTCCCCATATCTCCTCCCTCTTGTGCCTCCCTCCCACCCTCCATATCCCACCCCTCTAGGTGGTCACAAAGCACTGAGCTGCCATAGACTTTTTAACTGCTTTCCATCTCGGAAAAATTTGTTGACTTTTCTCATCTGCTTACCTTTCTTCTCCTGTTTTCTTTGTCCTTGTAAGTTTATACCTTTTAAATTTCTTTACGCTTATATGTTAATGAGGTTTTAGGAAAGAATTAGTGATAAACAGATGTGTTCAGTCTATTGTGTTTTACTGGAAGTCTTAGTAAGAGATGATTTAACCAGTGTTTTCTGAGCTTTGGTCATTTATCATACCATTTTTGACATATTTGTTTCACATCTATATTATGGTTTACTTAATGTTTTTAAGTGGACAATTATTTTTTAGTTAAATAAAATTAATTTAAAGAGGCTATATTAGTAAAGGTAAAAGAAAATTAATGTCATCAACATAATAACTGCAGTTTTTATTTTGTTCATTAAAATATGTACAAGCATGCCTCTGAGATATTGCAGGTTCTGTTCCAGACCACCACAGTAAAATGAATATCACAATAAAGCAAGTCACACAAGTTTTTTGATTTCCCAGTGCAGATAAAAGTAATGTCTATACTATACTGTAGTCGATTAAGTGTACAATAGCATTATGTCTAAAAAGAATGTACTACCTTAATACTGTATTGCTAAAAAACGTTAACCATAATCTGAGCCTTTAGTGAGTCATTATCTTTTTGCAATAGTAATATCAAAGATCATTGATCACAAATCACCATAACAAATATAATAATGAAAGTTTGAAATATTTCAAGAATTACCAAAAGGTGACAGAGACATGAAGTGAGCAGTGCTGTTGAAAATGGCACTGATAGACTTGTTTGTTGCAGGGTTGAGACAAACCTTCAATTTGTAAAAAATGTAGTACAGTATCTGCAAAGTGCAATAAAGTGAAGCATAGTGAAACAAGGTATGCCTGTACAAGGTTATTAATATAAAAATGATTTTCCTAATGCCACCTAAATCCTCTTGTATACCACTAACACTACCATACCATAAGAGCCGTATTTTGGAACAAAGAAGAGAATCTGGCTAAGGTGATTGATAGTGGTTCACTTAGAATTGGCTGTTTGCCCATTTATTAAGCATCTGTTGGGCATATAATGAGTCGCGCTAGATTCTGAGAATACAAAGGTGAATAAAACACAGTCCTTGCCCTTAGGGATCTTTCAGTCTCCTGGTTTTGTCTGATATACAAATAAATAAGTATCGTAAAGTGTTACAGCTGATTCAGTGGAAGCATGAGGAAGAAATGGTTAATTTTTTCAGGGGAAGAAGGAAAAGTACCATACAGGAGGTGACACTTCAGGATTAGTAGGTGCTCCCTGGGGAGTAAGGTTGAAAATGGAGTTGGATGTAGATGAAGGCATTCTAGGTAGGGAAGTTGGCCTGAGCAAATTATAAGTAATTGGGGAAAAGGGTGCTAGAGGAGACCTGAAATAGATGAGGCTAGAAAAGTAGGGAGGGCTAGACATCATGGCGGGACTGGTATGTATGTATGTATGTATATATGTATGTATGTATGCATGCCCTACTAAGGAATTTAGACTTTATCTTGAAGGCAATGAAAAGCCCTTGAATTAGTCAAGCACTAAACATTTTTGGAGCACTATGCACCATCCTGTGGAGGACTCAAATTTTTAGACATGATCCCTTTAGGAATTTAGTTGAAGGGAATTAGGGATCAAATAGTAGAACCCAGCTGACAAAAATCTACATTCTTTACCCAAGTAAATTTAGTTTCTATAGTGATCTCCTTTTGAAATTCTAAAACCCAACTTTCCATCTTCCTTTCTAGAGTCTCATCAAGTCCTAGCTCAGCTGTTGGACACTTTGCTTGCAATTGGCACTAAACTCCCAGACAATCAAGCTATCCAGATGCGATTAGTTGATGTAGCCTGCAAGGTAAGAATATAATTGTTAGGCACAGGGTTGCATCTTTCTTGAACAGTTTTGCATTATCTGGAGAGGTGATACGAGCTGTAAGATCTGCTTACCTCCATCCTAAATCTATAACTGAGAATTGCCAAGGACTCTTAATGGTTTTAAGAGCTGCCTCATTTTTTTGTTTCTTGATGTTGGATTAGGAATAAAGTTGAGTAACTTGTTATAAAATGAGCTTCCTCATCCTCCCAAAAGAAATGAAAATAATCATAGGAACTACCATGTATCCTGTACCTAATACATGCACTCTGCTTATTGCAGTACTTTGTACCCAGTTTTTCATTTGTTCCTCATAGTCCTTTAGGGAAGTGCTATTATACCTTTTTTACTAAGGTGGGAATTGAGGTTGGAGAAGTTTAGTTTCCCCAAGTTTTCGCAGTTAGGAAGTTGCAGAACCAGGGCATAAACTCCTTTTTCTGATTCCAAAGTCCACATTCTTTTTATGATACTTTGTTGCCTCAATAAACAGACCAACTAGACACAAGTGTTTCGGAAATTTTTTTGTTTATCTGATTATAAAAAATTGTATGTACATTAGTTGTGCCTTTTTTTTTTTTTTTTTTTGCGGTACGCGGGCCTCTCACTGTTGTGGCCCCTCCCGTTGCGCAGGCTCCGGATGCGCAAGCTCAGTGGCCATGGCTCACGGGCCTAGCCGCTTTGCGGCATGTGGGATCTTCCCGGACTGGGGCACGAACCTGCGTCCCCTGCATTGGCAGGCGGACACTCACCCACTGCGCCACCAGGGAAGCCCAGTTGTGCCTTTGGACTTAATTTGGAGCTTTTTATTAGCTGTCTTTTGTGCATAACACCAGTTCCTAAACTTTGTAGAATTGACTTTACTTTTTTTTTGTTGTTGCTCACATCTTTATTGGAGTATAATTGCTTTACATTGTTGTGTTAGTTTCTGCTGTATAAGAAAGTGAATCAGCTATACGCATTCACATATCCTCATATCCCCTCCCTCTTGCGTCTCCCTCCCACCCTCCCTATCCCACCCCTCTAGGTGGTCACAGAGCACCGAGCTGCTCTCCTTGTGCTATGTGGCTCCTTCCCACTAGCTATCTGTTTTACATTTGGTAGTGTATGTATATCCATGCCACTCTCCCTCCCCTTGTCCTCAAGTCCATTCTTGTTTGTAGATTTTTTTGATGATGGCCATTCTGACTGGTGTGAGGTGATACCTCATTGTAGTTTTGATTTGCATTTCTCTAATGATTGATGATGTTGAGCATCCTTTCATGTGTTTGTTGGCACTCTGTATCTTCTTTGGAGAAATGTCTGTTTAGGTCTTCTGCCCATTTTTGGATTGGGTTGTTTGTTTTTTTGATATTGAGCTGCATGAGTGCTTGTATATTTTGG
This sequence comes from Monodon monoceros, assembly GCF_005190385.1. Classification (NCBI taxonomy): domain Eukaryota; kingdom Metazoa; phylum Chordata; class Mammalia; order Artiodactyla; family Monodontidae; genus Monodon; species Monodon monoceros. The sequence goes on from NW_021703784.1 coordinate 52,831,389, forward strand.
AGAGTAATCCTTTGTCAGTTGCTTCGTTTGCAAATATTTTCTCCCATTCTGAGGGTTGTCTTTTTATCTTGCTTATGGTTTCCTTTGCTGTGCAAAAGCTTTAAAGTTTCATTAGGTCCCAGTTGTTTATTTTTGTTTTTATTTCCATTTCTCTAGGAGGTGGGTCAAAAAGGATCTTGCTGTGATTTATGTCAAAGAGTGTTCTGACAATTGGCTTTAGTTTTAATCTTTTTGGTAAATTTATTTTGAGAATATAAGGAGACATATGTTTGAATTGTGGAAGGGTTATATTCATGGAATTGGAAAGCCATTTCTGAACCCCAGGAAAGAATATTTCATTTATCTTAATAAACAATGACAACCATAAACAAACCCAGAACACTTTGAGAAGTACACTATTAAAAGCTTAAGTGGAAAAAACTAGGGATTATGTGTTTGAGAGAGTAAGTGTATCTCCCATGTGAGAGTATATATATATACCTGGGAGGTTTTGCTTGTGAGAGAGGTGTTGTACTCAGGGGATTGTTCTGCTAGAAGTAACAGTTTCTTAAATTTGTTTTGAATAAACCTCTTATTATAAAAATTTATTCTCATGGAACTTTGGAAAGATACTAAAAAGTATAAAGAAAGAACTACACTCAACCATTATAAAGGCAACCATTATTATTGGTCTTTTGATGTATGCTTTCTGAATTTTTTTTCTGTATACAGATTGATTGCTTTTTTTTTTCTTTTTTTGTGGTACGCGAGCCCCTCACTGTTGTGGCCTCTCCCATCGTGGCCATGGCTCACGGGCCCAGCTGCTCCGCGGCATGTGGGATCCTCCCGGACCAGGGCACGAAACCGTGTCTCCTGCATTGGCAGGCAGACTGTCAACCACTGCGCCACCAGGGAAGCCCGATTGCTTTTCTTTTTACACATGTAGCTGTAATCATATTCTATGTTCAATTTTGCTTTTTCACTAACGTAACAAAAGTATTTTCCTTATATTGTAAATGTTTTATAAATATTTTTAATGGTTGCATGATATTTTGTCCAGTAATTAAACCATAGTTTGTCCTAACTATTCTCCTATTATTGGACATTTATATTGTAGCCATTTTTTAAAATTATAAATAATAGTACAGTGAATGTGATTAGTCTAAAGTATTTTCTGTATTTAGGGTTATTTCCTAAACACAGATTGTTACAGTAGAATTACTAGATGAAAGCATTTAGAGTTTTTTGTAAGGCTTTTGATACTTTTGGCAAATTGTTTTCCAAAGTATTCCAGTTTAGATGCCCATCAACAGTATATGAGAGTGCCTAATTTCACCTGTTTTTCTAACATTGGATATTAAACAAGAGATTAAGATTTAAACAAGAGATAAACCTGTTAATTTGGTAGGAGGAAAATGGAGTTTCATTTTTTTAAATTTCCTTTTTAAAAGATTACTAGTGAGACCTCGTATTTGTTCTTCATTTGCCTCTCTTGAGAATGAGCTTTTCATGTTTTCCAGTTTCTCATATGGAGTTTTTGTGCATTTCTTCACCATTTGTAATAGGGTAAAAATTTGAACTACCTGGAAATGGCATATCTGTCACAAGTTTTTGCAAATTCTCATAAATAAAGACTATGATTCATAGCTACAGTTACTGTTTCTATTGCCTAGTGCTATTTTGTCTGTGATTTTTGCCATACAGTGTGCCATACAGATATGATTCACATACAATAACATTCACTCTTTTGATAGAAATAATGCAAAGTATATTTTTCAACTACAATGGAATGAAATTGGATGAGTAACAGAAAAAAATTAGGAAAAGCACAAATATGTGGAAATTAAACAGCATACTCCTATTTAACCAATGGGTCAAAGAAGAAATCAGTAGGGAAATTAGAAAATACTTTGAGATGAGTGAAAATGAAGACACAACATACCAAAACTGGGCTGCATCTAATGCAATGCCGAGAGGGAAATTTATAGCAATTAGTGTCTATAGTAAAAAAGAAGAAAGATCTCATACCAGTACCCTAACCTTCCACCTTAAGACACTGTATAAGGAAGAGCACACTAAATATAAAGCATGCAGAAGGAAGGAAATACGAAAAACTAGAGGAGAAATTAATGAAATCAAGAGTAGAAAAACATTAGAGAAAAATCAGAGAACCAAAAGCTTGTTATTTGAAAAGATCAATAAAATTGATAAACCTTTAGTTTTGGAAAGGAGGAAAAGAAGGCTCTAATTATTAGAATCAGAAGTGAAAAGAGGCTATTTCCGCTGACCTGACAGAAAAGAAAAGGAGCGTGGGGGCTCAGTAGTTGTGGCACACGGGCTTAGTTGCCTGATGGCGTGTGGGATCTTAGTTCCCCGACCAGGGATTGAACCACGTCCCCTGCATTGGAAGGCGGATTCTTAACCAGTGGACCAGCAGGGAAGTCCTTTATCCTTATTATTTTTTTGAAGTTCATATTGCTCCTTTATATATTTTTAAAATGTAAGATGTGAATCTGCCATATTTTTTGTTTCACAGTAGGAAGAAAGTCATGCTTTTGGGTACTCTTAACATTTCAAAATTCATCTCATTTTATCCTGTTAGTAATCCTTTGAGGTACATTGTACAGCTAGTCTTCATTTGAGAGATGATGAGATTTAGATTTGGCCAGGAAATTACTCAGTCTTTTCTTGTGTAGGATTCGCACAACTGAAATTAGAGGTCTTCTGCTTTCTTTCCTATCTGTGAAGATTTTTCTAGAAGAATAAATATCTTGTCATTTTTGCTTATATGGCTTCCTTAGAGCCTAGTTTAATTCTTTGTTTTTCTGTTTCCATCTCACCTTCTCTTCCATTCTCTCTGTTTTTTTTCTGTTCCTTTAATTCTGTGGCAAAAGTATCAAAACATCAAGCTCTTAAGGCAAAAGATAGAAACATACAGCATTTTAACATTTATCAAATACTACCCAAACAGATATTATGTGTTGTTTGTTAGGAGAGGTTGTCTGTTAGAATCATTTCCATTGCTAAGTACACTGAATTTTTATCTGTGCTTAAAAACAATCCATATTGATGGGAATCCATATTGATGGGAATCCATATTGATGGGAATTGGTGGTCCCGTGGTTAGGACTTAGTGCTGTCAGTGACGTGGCTGGGGTTCAATCTCTGGTCGGGGCCCTAAAATCCCACAAGCCGTGCAGTGTGCTGCCTCCCTCCCCCTCCCAAAAAAGAAAAAAATATCCATATTGAAACTGAGTGAGTCAGTAAGGTATTCTTGTCTTATTTAACCTCAGTCTTAGATTTTCTTGATATACTTAATCATTGATTTTTTTTCCTGTAGCAATAGTTTTAAACTGATTGGTTTAGCTTATTTTATTTTTGACGTGGATTGCTCTTATTATCAGGGATGTGGATTGCTTACTCACTCCATTAATAGAGAAATGATGGCACTTTAATGGCCTGGGTATAAGACCAAAATAGCATCATCTGTAGAGCAGACACTAGGCAGCTATTAGTGATGATAGCCGTGATGTAAGTAGTGACATGTGGGGGAAGGACATCATAAAACTGTAGTTGCTGCCCTGAGGGTGTGATTTAGACTTATGATCTCTTTTGGGCTAACATTCAGTGTGCAGTAATAGGCTGGTTATGAATCCGTGTTGCCTTGGTTACCTTAATAGGAACTAGAATGTTTTAATTTGTTTGAAAATCAAATAAAGTATTTGTAACAATTGCAGCAGTCTTCCAGGGGCTGGTGGTTCAGTTAACAGTTTAGTTATGACAAACGATGCTTCCATACTAAATAAAAATAGTTTAAAAAAAAAGAACAACTTTGCTGTATTAACTCTGACAGAGAGTCATTGTCAGCTTCATATCTGGAAATTTCTCTTAACTTCTCAGTTTCAGTGTGTTATTTTGTTGGATAATTTTGAGCCCTTACTATACATGACATTGTGATCACTTAAAAGTATATGTTTCACATTTCTGTAGCTTAAATAACTTGGAGGCATGAACTAACTCTGATCTAAAATGCTTGATTGAGACATTTTTATAAGGAGACAATACCTCTCTGAGAGCCCCACCCTCTGCACCTGAGCTTTCTCTCCAGGTTTCCTTTGTTCTCTCCTCTAAGTAAGCCTACCTACCTAGTCTAACTTCACATAGAACATAGCTTCACACAGAAAGTTCAGGTCCATTTAATTCAGGAATTTCCCCTTGGAGCATTCTGATGTGAACCATTAACAGGTGCTTAGCACCTTTCCTGACAGACTGCCCTCTTATTAGACAGCTATCACTGGAAAGTTTATGCTTGTGTGTTCCACATCAGCAGGGCTGTTTCATCCAGCTGGCCCACTTTTACCTCTGACCCTTCTTTGTTTTCTCTTTTTTGCCACTACCTGTCCTTCTTTTCCCCACCTGTTTCCCTTCTCTTCTTAAGCAGGTTGTTTTTTTAAAAGTACACGCCAGGGCTTTCCTGGTGGCACAGTGGTTGAGAGTCCACCTGCCAATGCAGGGGACGCGGGTTCGTGCCCTGGTCCGGGAAGATCCCACATGCCGCGGAGCGGCCGGGTCCGTGAGCCATGGCCACTGAGCCTGCGCGTCCGGAGCCTGTGTTCTGCAACGGGAGAGGCCACAACAGTGGGAGGCGCACGTACCGCAAAAAAAAAAAAAAAAAAGTACATGCCAAAAGGGTAAGCTGTGACAAAGTGAGAGAGTGGCATGGACATATATACACTACCAAACGTAAAATAGATATATTGGGAAGCAGCCACATAGCACAGGGAGATCAGCTTGGTGCTTTTTGACCACCTAGAGGGGTGGGATAGGGAGGGTGAGAGGGAGGGAGACGCAAGAGGGAAGAGATATGGGAACATATGTATATGTATAACTGATTCACTTTGTTATAAAGCAGAAACTAACACACCATTGTAAAGCAATTATACGCCAATAAAGATGTAAAAAAAAAAAGTACATGCCAAGTGCCAGGCACTATGCTAGGCATTTGTACTTACTGAATGTCTATTATATCTGGGACACTATTAGCTGATTTTACATACAGTAATTATTAAATGAATTCGTTTTAATCCACTCACCATAAAACTTCATGGTAGGGGATATTATTCCTATTATTACAAAGTAAGGGTTTCTAAAAACTTAAGGGGCTTAGTGAAGACCCATAGATACTAAGTGGCAGCTCCAACAATCAGACCTAGGTCTGGATCCAGTCTATGTTCATTCCACTGTGTTTCTTTGCTTCTCAAACAAGAGGGGAAACAAGTTATGAAATCCACTTTCTTTGCAAAGCCTCCTACACCTCCTCCAGGCATTCTCTGCACCTGTGTGGGTATGAGTCTGCTATACCTACCCCCTTTTTATGGTCTTAAAGTACACTTATTCTTATGGATAATATAACATTTTTCAAATGTTTATGAAACAGTATGGTTAGTTTATTCTTTTTTGTGTATATTTAAACTTTCTTTTTTTTTTTTTTTTGCGGTACGTGGGCCTCTCACTGTGGTGGCCTCTCCCGTTGCAGAGAACAGGCTCCGGACGTGCAGGCTCAGCGGCCATGGCTCACGGGCCCAGCCGCTCCACGACACGTGGGATCCTCCCGGACCGGGGCACAAACCTGCGTCCCCTGCATCAGCAGGCGGACTCTCAACCACTGCGCCACCAGGGAAGCCCTAAACTTTCATTTTTCAAAACAATCTCTAACTTGGGAATTCTCTGGTGGTCCAGTGGTTAGGACTTGCTGCTTTCAGTGCTGAGGGCCCGGATTCAATCCCTGGTCAGGGAACTAAGATCCCCCAAGCCATGTGGTGTGGCCTTAAAAAACAAACTCTCAAACCTGAAGAAAAATTGCAAGCACAGTAATAAAGAACTTTCTTTTCTTGTGAACAATTTTAGAGTAAGTTGCTAACATGGTGCCCCATTACTCTTCCAATACTTCAGTTTGTGTTTCCTATAAACAAAGATACTCTCCTTCATAACCTCAATATGACCATCAAAATCAGGACACTAACATCAACATATTACCATTTAATCCTCAAACCTCATTCAAATTTCAGTATTTATTCCAATGTCCTTTATAGGAAAAGAATCCAGTTCAGAATCACATCTTGCATTGATTGTCAACATATCTCATCAGTCTTTTTCTTTTTTTAAAAAATTAATTAATTAATTGATTTTTTTTTGGTGGCGTTCGGTCTTTTATTCCCCAGTACTGTATATTTATTTATCCATAAATTATATATATTTATTTATTTTAAAATTTTATTTTATTTATTTTTGGTTGCATTGGGTCTTTTTTTTTTTTAACATCTTTATTGGAGTATAATTGCTTCACAATGGTGTGTTAGTTTCTGCTTTATAACAAAGTTAATCAGCTGTACATATACCTGCATCCCCATATCTTCCTCCCTCTTGCGTCTCCCTCCCACCCCCCCATCCCACCCCTCTAGGTGGTCACAGAGCACCGAGCTGATTTCCCTGTGCTATGTGGCTGCTTCCCACTAGCTATCTATTTTACATTTGGTAGTGTATATATGTCCATGCCACTCTCTTGCTTTGTCACAGCTTACCCTTCCCCCTCCCCATATCCTCAAGTCCATTCTCTAGTAGGCCTGTGTCTTTATTCCTGTCTTACCACTAGGTTCTTCATGACATTTTTTTTTCTTAAATTCCATATATATGTATTAGCATACGGTATTTGTCTTTCTCTTTCTGACTTACTTCACTCTGTATGACAGACTCTAGGTCCATCCACCTCATTACAAATAGCTCAATTTCATTTCTTTTTATGGCTGAGTAATATTCCATTGTATATATGTACCACATCTTCTTTCTCCATTCATCTGATGATGGACACTTAGGTTGTTTCCATCTCCTGGCTATTGTAAATAGAGCTGCAATGAACATTTGGTACATGACTCTTTTTGAATTATGGTATTCTCAGGGTATATGCCCAGTAGTGGGATTGCTGGGTTGTATGGTAGTTCTATTTGTAGTTTTTTAAGGAACCTCCATACTGTTCTCCATAGTGGCTGTACCAATTCACATTCCCACCAGCAGTGCAAGAGGGTTCCCTTGTCTCCACACCCTCTCCAGCATTTATTGTTTGTAGATTTTTTGAAGATGGCCATTCTGACTGGTGTGAGATGATATGCCATTGTAGTTTTGATTTGCATTTCTCTAATGATTAATGATGTTGAGGATTCTTTCATGTGTTTGTTGGCATTCTGTATATCTTCTTTGGAGAAATGTCTATTTAGGTCTTCTGCCCATTTTTGGATTGGGTTGTTTGTGTTTTTGTTATTGAGCTGCATGAGCTGCTTGTAAATTTTGGAGATTAATCCTTTGTCAGTTGCTTCATTTGCTAATATTTTCTCCCATTCTGAGGGTTGTCTTTTGGTCTTGTTTATGGTTTCCTTTGCTGTGCAAAAGCTTTGAAGTTTCATTAGGTCCCATTTGTTTATTTTTGTTGTTTTTATTTCCATTTCTCTAGGAGGTGGGTCAAAAAGGATCTTGCTGTGATTTATGTCATAGAGTGTCCTGCCTATGTTTTCCTCTAAGAGTTTGAGAGTGTCTGGCCTTACATTTAGGTCTTTAATCCATTTTGAGCTTATTTTTGTGTATGGTGTTAGGGAGTGATCTAATACCATACTTTTACATGTAACTGTCCAGTTTTCCCAGCACCACCTATTGAAGAGGCTGTCCTTTCTCCACTGTACATTCCTGCCTCCTTTATCAAAGATAAGGTGACCATATGTGTGTGGGTTTATCTCTGGGCTTTCTATCCTGTTCCACTGATCTACCTTTCTGTTTTTGTGCCAGTACCATACTGTCTTGATTACTGTAGCTTTGTAGTATAGTCTGAAGTCAGGGAGCCTGATTCCTCCAGCTCCGTTTTTCATTCTCAAGATTGCTTTGGCTCTTCGGGGTCTTTTGTGTTTCCATACAAATTGTGAAATTTTTTGTTCTAGTTCTGTGAAAAATTCCATTGGTAGTTAGATAGGGATTGCATTGAATCTGTAGATTGCTTTGGGTAGTAGAGTCATTTTCACAATGTTGATTCTTCCAATCCAAGAACATGGTATATCTCTCCATCTATTTGTATCATCTTTAATTTCTTTCATCAGTGTCTTATAATTTTCTGCATACAGGTCTTTTGTCTCCTTAGGTAGGTTTATTCCTAGATATTTTATTCTTTTTGTTGCAATGGTAAATGGGAGTGTTTTCTTGATTTCACTTTCAGATTTTGCATCATTAGTGTATAGGCATGCCAGAGATTTCTGTGCATTAATTTTGTATCCTGCTACTTTACCAAATTCATTGATTAGCTCTAGTAGTTTTCTGGTAGCATCTTTAGGTTTCTCTATGTATAGTATCATGTCATCTGCAAACAGTGACAGCTTTACTTATTCTTTTCTGATTTGGATTCCTTTTATTTCCTTTTGTTCTCTGATTGCTGTGGCTAAAACTTCCAAAACTATGTTGAATAAGAGTGGTGAGAGTGGGCAACCTTGTCTTGTTCCTGATCTTAGTGGAAATGCTTTCAGTTTTTCACCATTGAGGACGGTGTTGGCGGTGGGTTTGTCATATATGGCCTTTGTTATATTGAGGAAAGTTCCCTCTATGCCTACTTTCTGGAGGGTTTTTATCATAAATGGGTGTTGAATTTTGTCAAAAGCTTTCTCTGCATCTATTGAGATGACCATATATTTTTTCTTCTTCAATTTGTTAATATGGTGTATCACATTGATTGATTTGCGTATATTGAAGAATCCTTGCATTCCTGGGATAAACCCCACTTGATCATGGTGTATGATCCTTTTAATGTGCTGTTGGATTCTGTTTGCTAGTATTTTGTTGAGGAGTTTTGCATCTATGTTCATCAGTGATATGGCCTGTCGTTTTCTTTCTTTGTGACATCCTTGTCTGGTTTTGGTATCAGGGTGATGGTGGCCTCGTAGAATGAGTTTGGGAGTGTTCCTCCCTCTGCTATATTTTGGAAGAGTTTGAGAAGGATAGGTGTTAGCTCTTCTCTAAATATTTGATAGAATTCGCCTGTGAAGCCATCTGGTCCTGGCCTTTTGTTTGTTGGAAGATTTTTAATCACAGTTTCAATTTCAGTGCTTGTGATTGGTCTGTTCATATTTTCTGTTTCTTCCTGATTCAGTCTTGGCAGGTTGTGCATTTCTAAGAATTTGTCCATTTCTTCCAGGTTGTCCATTTTATTGGCATAGAGTTGCTTGTAGTAATCTCTCATGATCTTTTGTATTTCTCCAGTGTCAGTTGTTACTTCTCCTTTTTCATTTCTAATTCTATTGATTTGAGTCTTCTCCCTTTTTTTCTTGATGAGTCTGGCTAAAGGTTTATCAATTTTGTTTATCTTCTCAAAGAAGTAGCTTTTAGTTTTATTGATCTTTATTATTGTTTCCTTCATTTCTTTTTTATTTCTTTCTGATCTGATCTTTATGATTTCTTTCCTTCTGCTAACTTGGGGGGTTTTTTGTTCTTCTTTCTCTAATTGCTGTAGGTGTAAGGTTAGGTTGTTTATTTGAGATGTTTCTTGTTTCTTGAGGTGGGATTTTATTGCTGTAAACTTCCCTCTTAGAATTCCTTCTGCTGCATCCCATAGGTTTTGGGTTGTCGTGTTTTCATTGTCATTTGTTTCTAGTTATTTTTTGATTTCCCTTTGATTTCTTCAGTGATCTCTTGGTTATTTAGTAGTGTATTGTTTAGCCTCCCTGTTTGTGTTTTTTACAGTTTTTTTCCTGTAATTGATATCTAGTCTCATGGCGTTGTGGTTGGAAAAGATACTTGATATGACTTCAGTTTTCTTACATTTACCAGGGCTTGATTTGTGACCCAAGATATGATCTATCCTGGAGAATGTTCCATGCACAGTTGAGAAGAAAGTGTATTGTGTTGTTTTTGGATGGAATGTCCTATAAATATCAGTTAAGTCCATCTTGTTTAATGTATCATTCAAAGCTTGTGTTTTTTATTTATTTTCATTTTGGGTGACCTGTCCATTGGTGAAAGTGGGGTGTTAAAGTCCCCTATATGATTGTGTTACTGTCAATTTCCCTTTTTATGGCTGTTAACACTGCCTTATGTACTGAGGTGCGCCTATGTTGGGTGCATATATATTTATAATTGTTATATCTTCTTCTTTGATTGATCCCTTGATCATTATGTAGTGTTTTTCTTTGTCTCTTGTAATAGTCTTTATTTTAAAGTCTACTTTGTCTGATATGAGAATTGCTACTCCAGCTTTCTTTTTATTTCCATTTGCATGGAATATATTTTTCTATCCCCTCACTTTCAGTGTGTATGTGTCCCTAGGTCTGAAGTGGGTCTCTTGTAGATAGCATATATACGGGTATTGTTTTTGTATCCATTCAGCCAGTCCGTGTCTTTTGTTTGGAGCATTTAATCCATTTACATTTAAGGTAGTTATTGATATGTATGTTCCTATTACCATTTTCTTAATTGTTTTGGGTTTGTTATTGTAGGTTTTTTCTTTCTGCTGTGTTTCCTGCCTAGAGAAGTTCCTTTAGCATTTGTTGTAAAGCTGGTTTGGTAGTGCTGAATTCTCTTAGCTTTTGCTTGTCTGTGAAGGTTTTAATTTCTCTGTCGAATCTGAATGAGGTCCTTGCTGGGTAGAGTAATCTTGGTTGTAGCGGGTAGAGTAATCTTGGTTGTAGGTTTTTCCATTTCATCATTTTAAATATGTCCTGCTACTCCCTTCTGGCTTGCAGAGTTTCTGCTGAAAGATCAGCTGTTAACCTTATGGGGATTCCCTTGTATGTTATTTTTCCCTTGCTGCTTTTAATATTTTTTCTTTGTCTGCATTGGGTCTTCATTGCTGTGCTCAGGCTTTCTTTAGTTGAGGCTAGCAGGGGCTACTCTTCTTTGCGGTGCGCGGGATTCTCATTGCGGTGGCTTCTCTTGTTGCAGAGCACTGCTCTAGGTGCGTGGGCTTCACTAGTTGTGTCGCATGGACTTAGTTGCTCCGGGTCATGTGGGATCTTCCTGGACCAGGGCTCGAACCCATGTCCCCTGCATTGGCAGGCTGATTCTTAACCGGTGCGCCACCAGGGAAGCCCCAGTCTTTTTCAACTTGGAATAATTCTTCAGTCTTCACTTCATTTCATTAACTTGACACTTCTGAAAATTATAGGGCAGTAATTTTGTAGAATATTCCTGAATTTGGGTTTGTCTGATATTTTCTCATAATTAGATTCAAGTTTTCCACCTTTGGCACAAATATCACAGACTTGATGCTGTTCTGTTCTCATTGTATCCTATTAGGCGGTACACCATTTTGATTTGTTCCCATTGGTGATGATGTTTACTTTGATCACTTGGTTAAGGTGTTGTCTGTCAGATTTCTTCAGTATAAAGTTACTCTTTCTTTTTGAAATGAATAAGTATTTTGTGGCATGGTACTACTACTTTGAAACTATGTAAATTGTCCTCCAACTTTCAATTTATTTATTTATATCAGTTATGGACTCAGATTTCTTGTTTGTTCAGTGTTATAACCTGTTACTGTCATTATTCATCTTGTTCAAGTTCCCTGATTTTGCCAGGTGGGAACCCCTTCAGGCTGGCTTCTATGTCCTTTTGACTTTTCTCTTCAGTTACCCCTTTATCAGCTTGGGGGTTAGGGGCACTGACACTTTGAATAGTCAGAAATTCACATTTAACTTATAGTTGACCCTCCATATATGCAGTTCCTCAGTATACCCACTTCCTTTGTATCCACAGTGCTACCTCTACAATTCAACCATCCACGAACTGTGTAGTACTGTAGTATTTGCTATTGAAAAAAAAATGTGTATAAGTGGACCCACTCAGTTCAAACCATGTTGTTCAAGGGTCAACTGTATATTTTTTTTAATGCGTCATTTCTTTCTGGCACAATAAAATATTTCAGGCCCACCTTGTACTTTCTCTAGTCTACCCCTGGAATGAGCTTTTCTCCAAGAAGCCCTGGTTCCTCTTATTGGTGAAATGTATTTTGAAACCAAGTTCTGGGTACTAAGTGTGCTCGTTGCTGTTGAGGTGTTGCTACTCCTGGGCCCTCTCAGTGGAGAGAGCTAGTGGAGATACATACACATATATATATATTAGATATATATATTCTAATGTAATGTCTATATATATCATATACAAACATATATATCTGTGTTTTTATTTCTATGTCTGTATGTAAGAAAAATCATGTTCTCATCTCTCCTTGTAAGTCAAACCCAACACTATAGTGTTTACTTGACAGTGTTTTTCTAGTATTTGTAACTTCTTTCTTAGACAGTATTATCCTTAATATATTTACTTATTTGATGTATCTTCCTGTTCAGTTTTGTTTATGTGTGAATGTGTGTATGTTACTTCCACAAAGTGTCAGTGGCCTGGTTTGCTAATCATAAGAATTGGGTGTTCCTGAAAAAACCATAATTCAAAAAGGGTCATGTATCACAATGTTCATTGCAGCTTTATTTACAATAGCCAGGACATGGAAGCAACCTACGTGTCCATCAAGAGATGAATGGATAAAGAAGATGTGACACATATATACAATGGAATATTACTCAGCCATAAAAAGAAACGAACTTAAACTATTTGTAGTGAGGTGGATGCACCTAGAGTCTTTCATACAGAGTGAAGTCAGAAAGAGAAAAACAAATACCGTATGCTAACACATATATATGGAATTAAAAAAAAAAAAAAGGTTCTGAAGAACCGTGGGGCAGGACAGGAATAAAGACGCAGATTTAGAGAAGGGACTTGAGGACAAGGCTGGGGGAAGGGTAAGCTGGGACAAAGTGAGAGAGAGGCATGGACTTATATATACTACCAAATATAAAATAGATAACTAGTGGGAAGCAGCCGCATAGCACAGTGCTTTGTGACCACCTTGAGGGGTGGGATAGGGAGGGTGGGAGGGAGACGCAAGAGGGAGGAGATATGGGGATATATGTATATGTATAGCTGATTCACTTTTTTATACAGTAGAAACTAACACACCATTGTAAAGCAATTGTATTCCAATAAAGATGATTAAAAGAAGGGGATATTAATTTAGTATCACTGTGTTTATCAGGCAGTAATTAGAAACCCAAGCAGTTTGTCATGGCTGGAGAATAGTGATACTTGGGAGTAGCAATATAAATGTATGTAAAGAAAACAGGTATTGTAGAGCTTTTAAGTATTTAAGGTTCAAATGCCCAACTCTGAACATAGTAAGCAAAGTTTTAGAAATCATGACATTATTTATTTATGAAGCTGGATAGGGAAAAGAGCTCTAGATGGAGTGTCAGGAGACTTGGATTCCAGTATCAACTGTTCCACTAGGTTATCTTTGCGTTATTAGACATATCACTTAATCATTATCATCCTATAAAATAGGGAATTGGTGAAGGCACAAGGAGAGAGATGGGTGATTACTGAGGGTACTTTCAGTGACTGTATGTCCCAGTGTTAGAGTGAGCAAGAGGGAGACTTGTGTGATTTCAATCAGTGATTTCATTTATGGGTAGAAAATCCTGGAAAATTTGAACTTGAAGGGAATATCCAAAGATACTATTTTGTGAACTTGAAGGGAATATCTGAAGATACTCTTTTGTATTGACAATTTTACATGCAGTAATCTCATCATTTTAGATTATAGTAATAATAGCTAATAGTCATGCTTTATAGTATATAAAGTTTTTTTTAACATTTATATTCTTATTTGAGCCTTATGATACACCTGTAAGTTAGGTAAGGCAGATATTATTGTTCCTTCTTTATAAATGAGGAAAGTGAGACCCTAAGAGGTCCAGTTGCTTGATCAATGTTACATATATAGAGTCAGAGCTGAAATTTGAAGCTAGGTCTTTTTTTTTCAATCTATATATACTTTATAATATGGAAATTTTCAAATTTACTTATTCTTTCCAGTTTTTGGTGTAAATTTGACAATTATTTATGCTTTGTAATCTTTTTCATGTTTTTTCCTTCCACTTTTTGTTGTAGCCTAATGTAATATTTTTAAGGAAATCCCTGACATGTTATTTAAATTATAAATACTTAAGTATGTCTCTAACTGATAATAACTGATATGTTTTTAATATAGCCATGATGCAGTTATTATCAGTTATTCCATATCATCTCATACCAGTTCATATTAAAATTTTTTTAATTGCAATAAATATCTTTTTGTAGTTCGTTTTGTTTTTTTTTTTTTGGATTAGCGTGTATTACCTTTGGATAGTCTTTTGAATTTCTTTTAATCAGTAACAGTGGCCTCTTTTGTTTTTCCTTTAATTGCCACGGATTTATTGAAGAAACTGGATCATTGGTCTTGTTTATGCCCTACATTCTGGATTTGATTGCTTCCCTTTGGTGTCATATATATGTTGACAGTGGGAACCCCTACAGATTGGCTTCTGTGTCCTTTTGATCTGGACTCAATTAGTCCTTGATATTTCCTTGCTTTTTGGCACAAGGTGTCCCAGGTTCTTCTTACATATTTCTTGCCCAGCCCTTAAATTAGTCATTTCATTAAAGTATTTTCAGTTCCTGTTATTGCATTATGCAAATAGCCTATTTCGGTAGCAGTGGACTAGGATTGAGGGAGAGATAACTGAAAATTTGTTAAAAATGATGGTGAGAAGTGCCAAAATGAAGAAGATTGACAGTACTAAGGGTTGACAAAGATGTGGCATATCTGGAACATTTACATATCACTGGTGGGAGTGTAAATAAGTTCAGTTAGTACAACCACTTTGGAATACTATTTGGCAGTCTCATCTTAAGCCGAACATACACATGTCCTGTGACCCAGCAATTTCACTTCTTACTGTATATTCAGCAGAAATGTGAACATGTCTACCAAAAGCCACATTCAAGAATAAGCAGAGAGCATTATTTAGAACAGCCGCAAACTGGAAATAACCCAAATATCTATCAGCAGTAGAAAGGATAAATGGATTATGGTGTGTACACAAATGGAATACTGTACAGTAATGAGAATGAATAAACCATTGCTATAATGCCATACTGTGGACGATTCTCACCAACATAATATTAAGCAAAGGAAACCAGGCACTATTTGATTTTATAAAGTAGAAAACTAGACAAAATATATGTTAGAAGTCAAGATAATGGCTATTTTTTGTTGTTGAAGTATAGTTGATTTACAGTATTATATGTTTCAGGTGTACAGCACAGTGATTTAGTATTTTTATAGGTTATACTGTATTTAAAATTATTATGAAATATTGGCTATAATCCTGTGCTGTACAGTATATCCTTGTAGCTTACTTATTTTATACATAGTAGTTTGTACATCTTAATCCCCTACTCCTATTTTACTCCTCTTCCTCTTCCCACTGGTAACCACTAGTTTCCTCTCTATGTCTGTGAGTCTGTTTCTGTTTTGTAATATTCATTTGTTTGTTTTATTTTTTTAGATTCCATTATAAGTGATAACACCCAGTATTTGTCTTTCTCTGTGTGACTTATTTCACTAAGCATAATACCCTCCAGATCCATCTGTGTTGTTGCAAATGGCAAAATTTCATTTTTTTATGGTTGAGTAGTATTCCATTGTGTGTGTGTGTGTGTGTGTGTGTGTGTGTGTGTGTACACGTACACCACATCTTCTTTATCCGTTTATCTGTTGATGGACACTTGGGTTGCTTCCATATCTTGGCTATTGTAAACAATGCTGCTGTAAACATTGGGTGCATGTATCTTTTCCAAGCAGTGTTTTTGTTTTCTTCAGATATATACCCAGGACTGGAATTGCTGGATCATATGGTAGTTCTATTTTTAATTTTTTGAGGAACCCCATACTGTTTTCCATAGAGGCTGCACCCATTTTCATCCCCACCAGCAGTGTATAAGGGTTCCCCTTTATCCACATCTTTGCCAACATTTGTTATTTGTGTTCTTTTTAATGATTGCCATTCTGACAGGTGTTAGATGATGTCTCATTGTAGTTTTGATTTGCATGTCTCTGATGATTAGCGATGTTGAGCATCTTTTTATGTGCCTCTTGGCCATTTGTATGTCTTTGGAAAAATGTTCAGGTTTTCTGCCCAATTTGTAATCAGGTTGTTTGGGTTTTTTTGATATTGAGGTATATGAGCTGTCTATATGTTTGGAATATTAACCCCTTATTGGTCATGTAATTTGCAAATATTTTCTCCGATTCACTAGGTTGTTTTTGTCAGTGGTTTCCTTTGCTGTGCAAAAGCTTTTAAGTTTAATTAGGTCCCATTTGTTTATTTTTGCTTTTGTTTCCTTTGCCTTAGGAGAGAGACCCAAAAAAATATTTCTATGATTTATGTCAAAGAGTGTTCTGCCTATGTTTTCTTCTGGGAGTTTTATGGTTTCTAATCTTACATTTAGGTCTTTTTTTTTTTTTGGGCTGCGTTGGGTCTTAGTTGAGGCACACAGGATCTTCATTGTGGCATGCAGGCTCTTCATTGTGGTGTGCAGGCTTCTCCCTAGTTGTGGCGTGTGGGTTTTTCTCTCTCTAGTTGTGGCGTGTGGGCTACAGAGCGCGTGGGCTCTGTAGTTTGTAGCTCAAGGACTCTCTAGTTGAGGCACATGGGCTCAGTAGTTGTGGCATGCGTGCTTAGTTGCCCTGCAGCATGTGGGATCTTAGTTCCCCGACCAGGGATTGAACCTGCATCCCCTGCATTGGAAGATGGATTCTTTACCACTGGACCACCAGAGAAGTCCCACAGTTAGGTCTTTAATCCATTTTGAGTTTACTTTTGTATATGGTATGAGAAAATGTTCTAATTCATACTTTTACATGTAGCTGTAGAGTTTCCCCAGCACCACTTATCAAAGGGACTGTCTTTTCCCCATTGTATATTCTTTCCTCCTTTGTTGTAGATTAATTGACCATAAGTGTGTGGGTTCATTTCTTGGCTCTCTCTTCTGTTCCATTGATCTGTGTGTCTGTCTTTTTAAAAATTTGTTTATTTTTTTTTTTTTTGGCTGTGTTGGGTCTTTGTTGCTGCACACGGGCTTTCTCTAGTTGTGGCGAGTGGGGGCTGCTCTTTGTTGCAGTGCACGGGCTTCTCATTGCAGTGGCTTCTCTTGTTGCGGAGCATGGGCTCTAGGCACACGGGCTTCAGTAGTTGTGGTACACGGGCTCAGTAGTTGTGGCTTGTGGGCTCTGGAGTGCAGGCTCAGTAGTTGTGGTGCATGGGCTTAGTTGCTCTGTGGCATGTGGGATATTCCCGGACCAGGGCTCAAACCTGTGTTCTCTGCATTGGCAGGCAGATTCTTAACCACTGAGCCACCAGGGAAGTCCTGTGTGTCTGTTTTTGTGCCATTAACATACTGTTTTGATCATGGTAGCTTTGTAGTATAGTCTAAAGGCAGGGAGCATGATTCCTCCAGGTTTGTTCTTTTTTCTCAAGATTGCTTTGGTGATGGTGGCTTTTTATTTTATTTTATTTTTTAGGTGGAAGGAAGCAAATTTTATTATTAATAATAATCGTAATAGTAACAATAGCTGCTAATGTTTATGGAATTCTCACAACACTGCAGATGCTTTGCATGCACTTAATTTAAATTAATTTACTTTCAGTTTTCCTAAGAACCCCCAAAAGAAGGCCCTTTATAATCCATATTTAGTCTCTGTACTCTGTGCTCAACATATAAAAGATTCTGAAAGGAGCAGTCTTTTTTTTCTTTTTTTGGCTGCACTGGGTCTTCGTTGCTGCACATGGGCTTTCTCTAGTTGTGGCAAGCTCAGCTTAATCCCGCGCTGAGAAATGCGGGCTTCTCATTGAGGTGGCTTCTCTTGTTGTGGAGCACAGGCTCCAGGCGTGTGGGCTACAGTAGTTGTGGTGCATGGGCTCAGTAGTTGTGGTGCATGGGCTTAGTTGCTCTGCACCATGTGGTATCTTCCTGGACTAGGGATTGAACCTGTGTCCCCTGCACTGGCAGGTGGATTTTTAACCACTACACCACCAGGGAAGCCCAGGAGCACAGTCTTAAAGGAAATGGACTTGTGAAAACAAGACACTGCAGTACAATTTGATGCCTGAGAGGATACTACAGCAGCTCCCAAGAGGAAGGGCCTAGCTTCTTGCTGGGGAGGACGAAGCCTGATGGTGGCTATTTTTGATGGTGGTAGAGTAGTTACTGGGAGAGTTGGTCATGTTTTACTTCCTTATCTGGGTGCTTCTTATTTGTGTGTGTTTTGTGAAAATTCATTGAGCTGTACATTTAATATTTTTGCATATTTCTGTATGAATATTAAAAATTTGAAAATTTATGAATTTTTCTTCTGTTTTTAGATTTGATAGTAAATAAAATGCAATTAAAGGGGTCACTTTTAAAGTACCTAGTCTTTACAAGGCCAGGTGCTTGCTGTTGGGAGTATAATGTTGAATAAATGGGAGTCTTGTTTTCTAAGGACTCATGATTCTTTTTGGAAGACACATACTCAAAAAACATGAAGGGAATTCCTTGGCCGTCCAGTGGTTAGGATTAGGCACTTTCACTGCCAGCGCCTGGGTTCAGTCCCTGGTTGGGGAACTAAGATCCCACAAGCCACACAGCATGGCCAAAAAAACAAACAACAACAACAACAACAAACCCATGAGACTAGACAGACTAGTGAGAATGTAGTGTTTGAAGTCATTCCTAAAGTTGATACAGTGCTTTTGTTTCTGTGTTTTTGTTTATTTTTAAGATATCTTAATCATGTCCTTTTGTTCTCTCTTTTCTTTTTGTAGCACCTGACAGATACCTCACATGGTGTAAGAAATAAGTGCCTGCAATTACTTGGTAATCTGGGTTCTTTGGAGAAAAGTGTCACAAAAGATGCAGAAGGCCTAGCTGTCAGAGACGTCCAGAAGATTATAGGGGATTACTTCAGTGACCAGGACCCACGTGTCAGAACAGCAGCTATAAAAGCCATGGTAAACGTGATCATGGAAACTAAATGGAGATACTGTTTTTTGTTTTTTTTTTAAGTTAATGGCTAATGCCACCTTGGATACATTCTGAATCCCCCCCAGGGTATACTTTATGCACACTTTCAGGAAGGTGTTGGTGGCATCACAGAACTCAAAGGCACACATTCCTTTACAACAGTTGCTTATCTTTGGGCTTCTTTGGTAGCTTTCACCTGCATTTCTGAAACATGGAAGGTACAACTTGTATCCCAGGTCTATGGGAGAGATGTTACTTGGTATTATAGTACAGTAGGTACAGGTTATATCTTTGTATTTCAGAAGTATAGGTGAAAGTTATGGGGGAGGGTTGCTCTTTAGGGGGAGATGGTGTTAACCATTTCTTCCTCAGCCTCCTTATCATTATTTCGTATTTTTTCTGATATCCCCTTGGGACAGTCCATGGGTTAGATTGATTAAGTGTTTGAGTGTTTCTACTGAAAAGTCCAGGTTTCTTATTTATATAGCACTGATTTTGGCCAGAGGGAACCATGTTAATGTGATATAATGGGGAAAAAATATATGAGATTGTGGGGAGACATTGGAAATATTGATTTTTTTTTCAGAATACTTAAACTGTATCTTTATTATCTAGTTGCAGCTCCATGAAAGAGGACTGAAATTATACCAAACAATTTATACTCAGGTACGTTAAATGATTGCTGTCTAGAAGAGGAGGGAGGTGGAGAAATCATGAAACTGGGAGGGTGGCACGCTGGTGGTCAGAATTTGAAAACATAGAGCTTCAGCTGGCTAACAGTGGCAGTGTTGTGATGAATGTGCAGTTGTATCCAAAACATACATTCTAAGAAGAGAATGGGGAATATGTAATGAATAGCACTAGTGCATGTGAGGAGGACATTTGGGAGGATTTAGGTAGCTCAGTATGAATGCCAGAGTATACAAAGAGAAGTGTAGTGTTCAGAGTAAGGAGAGTGGTAGTCTTGTTGATCTCTGTTTGGTTGACTGAAATTGACTTCAAACCTGAAGTCAATTCAAGGCACCACACTTGAGAAACTGGAGTATTTCTGGAGGAGGATGACCAAGACCATGGGATCGTATGAAAAGATATCACATGATTGTTATAGCATTGGTAAGGAAAAGCACAATAAAATTATAGTATCATTAGGAGAAGCTGACCGAGTGCCTAACCAAAAGCCCTTACATTTATTCTTGTAGAATAATTGGATGTATCTAGAGACAAGAAATCTAAATCCACGCTCAGAGACCAGTTTTTGTTAGCCTATTGAGAGTGGTTTTAGCTTTTAGAGGAAGAGGATAATTAGCCAAACCCCTATGACTGATGTGTAAACCAAGTACGTTCTTTTACAAATGAAGTAGAATGAGTTCAGAATGGTTATGTTGGTGTGACCTATAGGAAAACTGTGTGGGAAACCAAATAATTAAAGGAAACTTGTAGAGTAAGGACTCAAAGGAAAAAGAGTTAGTCCGATGATTCAGATGTTTAGTGACATAAGACTGTGTCAGTTGGTTAGGCAAGCAATGCTGTGGACCTCAAGGGAGTGAGGATGGAATGATGGGGGAGGATTTGAGATATGAGGTAGAATTAGTTACTATAATGAGTTCACTTTGATTATCTTGAGTTTGAAGGGTTGATGGGATACTTGTGAGGAGAATTCCAGGTCTGGAACTCAGGAAAGATCAGAGCTGGAGGTGGATATTTGGAGCCATCAATATCTAGGGGTCATGGGGATACCCAGGGAGAGTAAGAAGATTGGAAGTGATGAGGATGGAGCCAGGGGTGAGGTGCAACGTTTAAGAAAGGAGCCCTAGAATGGAACTGAGGAGCAGCTTGATGGAGGAGGAGGAAGAATATATTCCAGAAAAGGCAAGAGGGCATTCTCATAGTCAGCAGTGTCAAATGCTGGTGAAAGGTCATTTAGGATAGCACTGAAATCTGGTCATGGGACTTAGCAACAAAGTGGTCACTAGTGAGTTTAAAGAGAGCAATTTCAGTGGAGTGCTGGGACTGGGGGAAGCCAGATCAGGGTCTTTTGAGGTGAGGCATTTAAAGTCTATTGACTATGACTATACTTTAAAGAAACTTGACTATGATAGGAAAGTGGGGTAGAAGTTGGTAGAAGGGGGCATAGGATTAAGGGTTGTTGTTGTTTTTTTTCCTGTATTTTAAAGACAGTTGCTAAGTATGTTTGTATGTTGAAGGGAGAGCTAGTGTTATGATAGAAGAGACAAAGGGGAATAAATGCTGGAGTAAGTTGCTTGAGGCAGAAAATCAGATTCATGAGCTGATTCATCCAACAAATGTTAGTGAGTACCTAAATGCTGGCTGTATAATGCCAAGCATGTTATAATAGATAGGACCCATGCCCTTCACATTGTCATAGGTAAGACAGGCAATTAACAAATAAGCAAACACAGTTATAGCATATGAGTGTTGCTGTGAGGTAAATCAATAGGATGCTATCATAGATTATCACAAAGAGGATCTATTTTGGAGGATGGTAAGGGATGGTCATGTGAGGAAGTGACGGGATCCATAGCAAAAGTAGAAGGATTAGGAACTAGAAAGGACCCTTTTCCCTCAGATATTGAGAAAACAAGGGGTGGGAGAATACAGGAATAAATGAATTTATAACTGGTGTGGAGTAGTTGAGTGGGTTTGTGCCTGAGAACCTTGATTTTTCTCAGATAAACAGGTCGCCTTATAGCTGGTAGTAGGATAGAATTCCTGAGGAAAAGGTTAAGAAAAGCTGCCTTGGGGCTTCCCTGGTGGCACAGTGGATAAGAATCTGCCTGCCAATGCAGAAGACACGGGTTCGAGCCTTGGTCCAGGAAGATCCCACATACCGTGGAGCAACTAAGGCTGTGTGCCACAACTACTGAGCCTGCACTCTAGAGCCCTTGAGCCACAACTACTGTTGTGAGCCGCAACAAGAGAAGCCACTGCAATGAGAAGCCCGTGCACTGCAACGAAGAGTAGCCCCTGCTCGCCACAGCTAGAGAAAGCCCACATGAAGCAACGAAGACCCAACACAGCCAAAAAAAAAAAAAAAGGCTCATTAGCCACCGTTCTGAAAAAAAGAAAAGCTGCCTTGGGAAATGGAATTGGAAAGCAGGAGTGTAAAAGATTTCAGAGTAGGACTAATAAGGTTTGAGATCATGAATCACCAATCCCCTAGAGAGTGTGGTCTTTGCCAGTGCTCTGCTGCCCTTGTGAAGACTAGAGAAAGTCTTATGTTTGTGGAGCAGCTGTAGCAGAAATCCTGAGGGGGTTGTGTATGATGATGCAGACAATGCTGTCAAGAGACTGAAGTGGCTTTGCAGACGCCGCCACGTCGGAACCTCCCGCGCTGCCCAACTATGGTCAACCCTACCGTGTTCTTTGACATTGCCGTCGATGGCGAGCCCTTGGGCCGCGTCTCCTTCGAGCTGTTTGCAGACAAAGTTCCAAAGACAGCAGAAAACTTCCGTGCTCTGAACACTGGGGAGAAAGGCTTTGGTTATAAATGTTCCTGCTTTCACACAATAATTCCGGGATTTATGTGCCAGGGTGGTGACTTCACACGCCATAATGGCACTGGTGGCGAGTCCACTTATGGGGAGAAATTTGATGATGAGAATTTCCTCCTGAAGCATACGGGCCCTGGCATCTTGTCCATGGCAAATGCTGGCCCCAACACAAACGGTTCCCAGTTTTTCATCTGCACTGCCAAGACTGAGTGGTTGGATGGCAAGCATGTGGTCTTTGGCAAGGTGAAAGAGGGCATGAATATTGTGGAAGCCATGGAGCGCTTTGGTTCCAGGAATGGCAAGACCAGCAAGAAGATCACCATTGCTGACTGTGGACAAATCTAGTAATAAATTTGACTTGTGTTTTATCTTAACCACCAGACCATTCCTTCTGTAGCTCAGGAGAGCACCCCTTCATCCCCATCTGCTCAAAATATACTGTAATCTTTGTGCTCTCATTGCACTTCTTTGGGTTCCATATTTTCCTTATTCCCCTCCAAGTTTAGCTGAATTGCAAAGTTAAGTTTATGGTTATGAAATAAAAACTAAACAACAACAAAAAGAGACTGAAGTAAGGACGGGTATAGAGCAAGGAAAAGGTGGTTTATTTGGAAAGAAAGGACAGAATTAAAGCAGTGGTTCTCAACCAAGGTGATTTTGCCCTCCAGGGCACATTTGGCAACGTCTGGAGGTATTTTTGACTATTTCAGTTGCTGGGGAGAGGAAGAGGGTGCAGTGCTACAACTACCTAGTGAGTAGAGGCCAGGGATGCTGCTAAATATCTTATATTGCACAGGACAGCCCCTCACAACGAAGAATTATCTAGTCCAAAATGTCAATAATAGCAAGGTTGAGAGACCCTGCTTAAACGGATAGGTAACTTAAGTGGGATGAAGAGCAGGTGTGATGGGTTAAGTCATGGCGATGGAAGAGCTGGTAGAGTAGCATATATGGTCAAAGCATGGAATATAAGATTTTAAAATTTCAGAAACCGTTTTCTGGGTGTTGTTGAAGTCTAGGGTGTAGCTATGACTGTGGGTGGAGTAGGGATATTCCATTTCAGACTAAAGTAAAAAAGGAAAATTTGGCCTCTTTTTGGCAGCTTAACGTTAAAATTGTACATTTATTTAGAGTGCTTGAATTTTCAGATGGACTGTCAGTCAGAAATTTGTGCTCTACTTTTACAGATAGGGAAAAAACTCATCTTTGGTGTTTGAGCCTGTCAGGGTAGCACTGTGGGCTCCCGGCAAGCTTTGCTATGATTGATGCTATTCTAGATGGCTTTTGTGCTATCTATCAATCTGTGGTTCTCCTTTCAGACATGGAGTGGGAGGGTACACAGTCAGAACACAGGCAGAGCAGCTGGCAGAGGCCAAGAATTCTTTGTTGGGCAAAGGTTCAAGAAGTTAAAATCACCCCATATGTGTTTTGATTGGTATCCTTATCCAGCCACCGTATCTTCATTTTGAAAATAGTTTGAACATCACCTGGGAGGACACAGAACTAACAGACTTTTGGAATCCTTGTTTGCAGGCTTGTAAATTGCTCTCTGATGACTATGAACAAGTGCGCAGTGCTGCAGTCCAGCTTATCTGGGTTGTCAGTCAGCTCTATCCTGAAAGGTCAGTGTGGGTGTAAGCCAGCTTTTGTTCATTGCTAAGCCATTTTTCTCTCCTCCCACCATGCAGAAAGCCCACCTCCAGAAAAGGAATGTTGGTTAGATTTTTGGAAGGCAGTATGGAATAGAGGAAGAGCATGGACCCTGAAAATCAGGATGCTTGGTCCTTGTTTTTCAGCTCTGCCTTGAACTTTCTGTGTATGCTGGGAAAGACACTTCGCCTCTCTGGGTCCCAACCTCCTCAACTATAGATGAAGAGATTGGATGGTCTTTCTCAAATGCTATCCACTCCACCTCTGCCCAACCCTTAAAAAAAGTCTTTAAAATGGTTTGGGGCACATTTTAGTAAATACAAATGCCAGCTAAAGATACCAGGTGAATTTGAGAATAGTGATCCCTTATGTAGTGTTTTCCTGGTTAAAAATATTTTCATAGGGAATTCCCTGGTGGTCCAGTGGTTAGGACTTGGTGCTTTCTCTGCTGAGGGCCTGGGTTCAATCCCTGGTCGGGGAACTATGATTGCACAAGCTGTGTGGTGTGGCCAAAAATAAAAATTTTTTTTTCACAGTAATTAAATAATTTATCTCACAGTGATTCTTTGAGGTGGAGAGACACGTATTATTTATTCTGTTTTATAGAACTCCTTTTATAGGAAAAAGAAGTGTTTTTTCCTCTTCATTAAACTACCTACTGAAATTGAAAAACAAGAATGAGTTAATAAAGCTATAGACACCACCCCCCATAGACACCACCCCCCACCCCCCGCAAAAAAAAGACTAGCTGGAAATTGTCTTTTCATTTAGGACCAGATTTGCAAGTATGTTTTATATTGGTTTATTCTGAGACTTGCTATATTGACCGCAATGCAATTATAAGAGAGAATAAACTTAAAGATAACTCTGTGGTAGCTGTTTTTGGTATCTCATAAATCTTTGAATCTTCAGTGTTAAATACTTTTTACTCAAGACACAAATTTGCATTGCAACTAAAAATAAACAAATCCCAGACTGATTTGGTTACTCTGAAATGTATTTCATCATTATAGGATTTGAATTATTCAGTTATCATTTCTATTTGTGCTGATTTTCATTGGTCATTCTCAGTTTATTGAACCTGCAATTTTAGGCTCATGTTTTGTCACTTGTGGTTTCTTTTCTTTTAATTTAGCATTGTCCCAATCCCTTCTTCTAATGAAGAAATTCGCTTAGTTGATGATGCGTTTGGAAAAATTTGTCACATGGTCAGTGATGGCTCCTGGGTGGTTCGAGTTCAAGCTTCAAAGCTATTGGTAAGTTACATCTTCTTTAATGAGCATATTACCTGTTACACTTGTAAAACATTTTGAGAAACTAGATAGAGACAGGTGTAATGCGCTTTTATAAACCTTAGTATTTCTTAAAATAGAAAGAAGTTGTTCACTTTCTCATAGAGAAGTAGTCTTTAAGAACTAGAAAGAATTTTAAAGATAATCCTATTTAATCTTGTTAGCATATTAGACAACCAAAGTCTAGAGAAAAAGGAACATAATAATAAAAATAATTGTTACCGTTACTAAGCACCTGGTATGGCCTAGATACTTTGCTATGAGGCCACTTAATTATCTCATTTATTCTTTTTTTTTATTGGAGTATAATTGCTTTATTATCCCATTTATTCTTACAGTAACCCAGCAAGGTAGGTGCTATTATTCCCACTTCCCAGGTGAGAAAGCTGAGGCTCTGAGAATTTAAGTAAATTATTCAGTTTATACAGATAGGAAGTTGTAGAATGAGATTCAGATGCTAATCTGACTTTTAGCCTCATTCTTTCCTACTGTTTTGCCTTTGGGGACTCTAGTATATTTGTAAGAACATTTTTTTTTTTTTTTCCTGTATGTGGGCCTCTCACTGCTGTGGCCTCTCCCGTTGCGGAGCACAGGCTCCAGACGCACAGGCTCAGCGGCCATGGCTCACGGGCCCAGCCGCTCCGCGGCATGTGGGATCTTCCCGGACTGGGGCACAAACCCGTGTCCCCTGCGTTGGCAGGCGGACTCTCAACCACTGCGCCACCAGGGAAGCCCCCATAAGAAAAATTTTAACTTTTCAGAGATAGAACTGTCTTATAGAAGAAGGAGGGTTGGCGTAATGCTCAGCCTTATTTTATACCTGTGTTGTCTTGGACATGTCACTTTATCTTAGTCTCATTTCCTCATCTGTTAAGTGGCTTATAATATCTCTCATGTTTACATCACAGGGTTGTCATGACACTCAAATGAGATCCTGTCTGTGAATATGTGTATAAATTGTGAAGTACTACACTATGCAAGATGGTGGGGTTGTTATAATATATAAATATATATGTAGCTATCTATAAAAATTTGTATTAATATCACAGCAAGGATATCTGAAATTCTTTTTGATAACTTCTCTTTTGAGGGCCCCCAACTATGCCAGTCTTAGTAAGATTGTTGGCAAAAAAGTTTGGACTTGATTGTACTGGACACAGATCCTGTGATACCCCTAGTCCTTTGACCAGTATTTTGGGGGTAACTGCTGAAACCTATGTGAAGCACTTTCATGGAAAAATAAGGAACTTGGATGATTTCAGTATTTCCTGCTTACAGATTATATTTCTTGTCCATAATAAAATATAGAGTTAAACAAGCCAGCTGTTAGTGATTTTATTTTTGAATTCACATTTTAAAGCCTTGTTTTGATTTGTGGATATTTTAAAGTTCAGAACAATCCAATCATTCATCAGATTCCTTCATTCAGCGTGTACTGAGCATCTACAGTGTGCTGTGTGTGTGTGAGGGGATGTTTTAGAGGAATAATTCAATGATATGTTGTCATCTGAGTAGGCAGTTAGAAAAGTAATCCTTAAAGCAGAGTCATTCAAATTTTTTTTTTTTTGCGGTACGTGGGCCTCTCACTGTTGTGGCCTCTCCCGTCACGGAGCACAGGCTCCGGACGCGCAGGCTCAGTGGCCATGGCTCACGGGCCGTGGCATGTGGGATCGTCCCAGACCGGAGCACGAACCCGTGTCCCCTGCATCGGCAGGCGGACTCTCAACCACTGCACCACCAGGGAAGCCCCAAATTTTTTAGTTTTGTACCCCATAGAATCTAAAATTCATTTATGTAAAGCTGTATGAATAATGAATCACAGTGGTGAATTGAAAAGATTTTCACTTAGATGACTATAATTTGACTCAAGTGCTTTATGTTATTTAAGTGATTTCAAATCCAAACAACTCTAAATTACACAAGTATGATTATACTTCAAAAGTAATTAATAATCTAATTTTGCTAATAATAATAATTGTTACTATTTATAGAGTTCCTAGCCCACTAAGCTAGGCACTTTTAGTCATACGTGCATACACATGCACATACACCCATTTCCTCATATACAGGCACACGTAAATATATGCCTGTACATACACTTATATACATACTCACTTTTTGTTTATAATTATTTTAAACTCCTTGAGGTAGATATTATATTATTTATTTTATAAATAATAAAACTAAGGTTTAGAAAAGTATAATTTGTCCAAGGCCACATAGATAGTAAATGATACTTCATGCTCTAAAGCCCATGTAGAATTCCTTCCTAGTGCGGGTCCAGTTATATATTGGGAGCTGCAGTTATGCAGCTAAGGCCCTGCTGGTTTACTAGTTCCTCTGTGAAAGCTAAGAGGTAAACTCCCCTGCTCCAATACTTGAGTAGACAAATCCGTGATCAGGTAAACCATATATGGTCTTTAGACTACATATTCATCAATTCAGCAAACTCTGAGCATAATCTGTGCCTTCAAAAGAGTGGATAGGGCTTCCCTGGTGGCGCAGTGGTTGAGAGTCCACCTGCTGATGCAGGGGACGCGGGTTCGTGCCCCGGTCCGGGAAGATCCCACATGCCGTGGAGCGGCTGGGCCCGTGAGCCATGGCTGCTGAGCCTGTGCGTCTGGAGCCTGTGCTCTGCAACGGGAGAGGCCACAGCAGTGAGAGGCCCACCTACTGCAAAAACAAAAAAACCAAAAAAACAGAAAAACTATTCTTTGGGCTTCCCTTGTGGCGCAGTGGTTGAGAGTCTGCCTTCCGATGCAGGGGACACGGCTTTGTGCCCTGGTCCGGGAGGATCCCACATGCCGCGGAGCAGCTGGGCCCGTGAGCCATGGCCGCTGAGCCTGTGCGTCCAGAGCCTGTGCTCCGCAACGGGAGAGGCCACAGCAGTGAGAGGCCCACATACAGGAAAAAAAAAAAAAAAAGTGGATAGTCAGGTAGGTTGACATAGGCAATCAGTCAATTACAATACTGGTACTCCTAGTAAAGAGCACCTAACACATGCACAGAAGGCTTCTTGGACGAGGTGTTTCTCAGTTGACTTTGAATGATGAGTATGGGTTAGCTAGGTAAAGAAGTAGAGAAGGAGAAAATATGAGCAGAGATACATGAGTACACTATCATGCATGCTAATATCATACTAAACTACAATATCACGTTAAACTACAAGCAGTTTAGTACTTCTTGGTGTGGGGGATAATGTTTGATTTGATGATGTGTGACAAGATTAAGCTTGGGAGGAACGTAGAAGCCAGGTTTTCAAGAACTTAGCTGAAATGATAAGGCTGTAGACTTAAGGCCATCTTGTACAGAAAGAATAGAGTCCATTCTTCTTGGCTTATAGCAGGATGAAAAATTTCAGATATGGGATGTATCAGAAAATTCAAAACCATGTAAAGGTTTGGTTTTCAGTTATCTGTAACTTCCCTGATGGAGCAAAGAAACTTGATTTTCAAGAATATAGCTCCATGGGACTATTTAGAATACAGTCACTACTTTGAAATTAATTATGGTAATTGGCATCCTATCTAGAATAGGGTCCTTAGTTTAATGATTTCTTTTTAAGATGTTAAATAATTTAAACCTTATTAGTAAGGCTCCGGAAGTCTTTGACCTTAAAAATTATAACATTTTCAGACAGTTAGATTGTAGACTGTAGGTTTTTATGTTTGTAACTCTGCCCAGGGCTAGTCTTTCCCAGGGCAAATGTAGCTGTCCTAGTCAGTGGCAGTTTTATGTCTCACATAGTAGTCCATCTTTTTTTTTTTTTTTTTTTTTTGGTCTGCTCTTTTTCATCACCTAATGAATAGAGGCTAGGAGCTTAAAATTGAAATAGGCAAACAGTGCATAGACTTATGTTATTATACTAGTTGAGCAGTTTTTGTTCTGAGAGCAGGTTTGACGCACTTGTTTGTTAAATATCAGTTTTCTTAGTGTTATAGATTGTTAAGTAGGGGTATTAGTACAGTTGGAGAGCTTTTACCTGAATATATGTGTCTTGGTCAAAGTATACAGGAATGTAGATGTTTTTCTGATTGGTGAGATGCACTTTATGATGAACTCATTATCTTTTAGGTCCAGATTTCCTCCTTCTGTGCTTTCATAAATGGTGCCATCATTTACCTAGAGGCATTTGAGAATTCTTTCTCTGTGTCTCGTATCCACTGAGTCATCAACTCTTATCAGTACTACCTTCTCGACATACCTTGAATCTATCCCTTCTCTATTTCCACTGTGCTTGTAACAGTTCAGGTTTTACTATTTTTCAAGTGGATTATGCTGTAAGGTTCTTGCTATTTGTGGATTTAAAATGGAAAGCTTCAGCTATTCTTACATAACACTGGAAACTTGTTACAAATAATGATGTGCAATTTTTTGAGGCTAGGATTTGAATAGTACCCCCTCTTTGCTACTGTGTTGGGAGAGAGCTCAGTTGAAGGCTTTGGAGGAGGACGTTGAGACTGTGGGTTCCAGTAACTTACTGTGAAGTCATTAAAACTTTCATTCTTTGTAGAAAAACAAAGTGCCTGTTAAAAAGCCAACTGTTGGGGACTTCCCTGGCAGTCCAGTGGTTAAGACACTGCACTTCTAATACAGGGGACACGGGTTCAGTCCCTGGTTGGGGAACTAAGAGCCACGTGGCTCATGGTGTGGCCAAAGAAAAGACAACTATTAATGTTGGTGGTAAGACTAAAGAGAAAGTGAGGAGTTCTTAAAAATGTATAGTTTTTATTCATAAAATTGATGTTTTGCATTAAAAAAATGAATGTTAGATTTGGTATTGGCTTAGACCTATGTAACAAACTATATACCATGTAGAGATAAGAAAAAGTGGTTTTGAAACTACTTAAGGTGAACAGTACAATTGCCCTTCTAGAATTGTAGGAAAGGTGTTAACTTGGGTAAGAGTACTCCCAAAGAACATGTAACTTGATATGGAAAATGTGATTGGAGAAAAAGTCTGAGCCTGTATAAACATTTCCATATTTATTAACTTGGGAATTAGAGAAGATTTCCAATATATTCCTTAAGAATGTCTAGGACCTGCTTTAAATAGCCTCCTAACTTGTGTCTCTGCTTTGTTTTGGGTTCCTTCTGGTCCATTAGCCTCATTGCTGCCAAGATGATGTTTATGAGTATAAATCTGATTATGTTTCTCTCTTATTTGAAATGAGCAAGTTACTGAATCTCTCAGCCTCAATTTCTCGTAAAAAATAAATAAATAAAAAGTGAGGATAATGCTCATTCTTCATGGGATTATTGGGAGGGATACATTTTTAAAATGCAAGTCTTTGTACATTACTGAGCTCATTAAATATTTAATAGAAATTATCTATAGAGTTATTATTCATAAGGCAAACTCCTTACCATAGCAAACAAAGACCTTTATGACCTGCTTTCTACCAACATGTCTTGCCTCGTTCGGTACCCCCGTCCTATGTTCTATTCATAGAACCACTTGATGTTTCCCACATGACATTTTCTTTATGCATTTAATTGTGATTTCCAGTTCCCCAGATATACCTCTCTCTGCCTCCACCCCATACTGCTTTTCTTTAAGTTCCCATAGCACCCTTTATAAATGTATATTATAAAATTTCATACCATAATGCAGTAATCTCTTTACTTGTCAATTTCCCTCACTAGTGTGTGATTGTTGAGTGTAGAGTTGATGTCTTTTTATTTTTGTGTACCTGTTCCTGGTAACTCTAGGCATATAATGGAACGGTTGCTAAGTATACATTTGTTTAATGAATGAATGGACAAATGAATGGAAAGGATGGAATGAAAAGGGATGGAGAGGCAGTGGAGAGTAGTAGTTAAGGCAAAGGATTCTGGAGCCTGGGTTTATAGCCCAGCTCTGTAATTTACACTGTTTGTGACCTTGAATGAATTACTTCATCTTTTTGTGCCTTCTTTCCCTCTTATATAAAACGTGACTAATATTAGTATTTACTTCATAGGGTTGTAGTGAGTATTAAATGCATTAATATATGTATAAAGCACTTAGAGCAGTGCATGACACCTAGTAGCTCTGTATAGGTGCTAGCTGCTGCTGCTAGTGATTTTATTATTTTCCTGATGATTCAAAACCCATAGGGATCTTTACTATCAAGAATAATGTTATCCAAATATCGTATATTAATGCACATATGTGGAACCTAGAAAAATGGTACAGATGAACCGGTTTGCAGGGCAGAAATTGAGACACAGATGTAGAGAACAAATGTATGGACACCAAGGGGAGAAAGTGGGGGTGGTGGGGGTGTGATGAATTGGGCGATTGGGATTGACATGTATTCACTGATGTGTATAAAACTGATGACTAATAAGAACCTGCTGTATAAAAAAAAATTAGAATTAAAAAGAATAATGTTATCTTTATGCATTTAAGTTGGCGGCAAACTTTGAATTTGAAGATATTGTTCAGATCTTAAAAGTTGTTTAATTGCTCTGGATTCTTCCTTTTTATAGGGCTCTATGGAGCAAGTCAGTTCTCATTTCTTGGAACAGACGCTTGACAAGAAGCTGATGTCAGATCTGAGGGTAACTTGAATTCTTTGTTGTTTAAACTGGGTTTCTGAAACCAAAATCAGTGTAGCTATATGCCACGTTGTGTTGATTTAATTTTACAGCCTATGAATTTGTTAATTAGGATGACTAGATTACATTTTAATTTAAAATCTTAGTAAATTGAACCAAATTACAAGTTACTTTTACAATTGTAAAAGTACTTGTACAATTACAAGAGGCAAGATTCACTTTCTATTTGTTAGAAACTACAAAGGTCTGGTCTTATTTTGTGACTCCTTTCAACAGCAGTTCTCATGGAAGAGTGAGTAAATCCTTTCTCTGAACAGTAACAGAATGCCCTTAAGCTTTGACTGCGGTAGTTCTCTGACATAGTTGTCAAGAACAAATATGAGTCTGAGAATATGATAGGAGCATTCATTGTCAGTATCTTTATTTTTTATTTTTATTTTATATTTTTTTGCGGTACGCGGGCCTCTCACTGTTGCGGCCTCTCCCGTTGTGGAGCACAGGCTCCGGATGCGCAGGCTCAGTGGCCATGGCTCACGGGCCCAGCCGCTCCGCGGCATGTGGCACGAACCCGTGTCCCCTGCATCGGCAGGCGGACTCTCAACCACTGCGCCACCAGGGAAGCCCCTGTAGTCTACTTTTTATATTTACCACTACCTCATATGCTTTTTTTTTTTCATATTAACTTCATACTTACCATTTTTACTGATAGCATAATATTCTGTCAAGTAGATGTGCCATCATTTTTTTAGCCCTTTATTATACATTTACAGTTTCTCCTTAATTTTTCCACCATTATAAATCACATATAGAGAATCACCTTCATGGATATTAGATCTTTTCTTGTTTTGATTTATTCCATAAGATGAATTCTTGGGAATGGTTGGGGAGTTAATATCTGTGCTTCATGAAACATTGCCACATGGCTTTCTTGAAGGACATTCCCTTCATTTGAGGTCAGTGATTGCTTAAGTGTTCTTTGTGTATACTGGGGTGGAAGTGCAAAGAAGGACACGCTCATGGTGAATGGTGAGGGATGGGTAATGCAAAGGTTTCTAAGACACTTCGCAAGGTACAAACTTTACTTCTGCGTCTGACCCACATCCTTGTAGGCTCAGGTGCTATATTTCATCAGTGCCTTTGAGATGATCAGCCATGAGGATGTGGGCTCACACCAGGAAGGTTCACAGAGGCTGATATCTATGCCAGTTTATTCATTTATGAAGGTAACTGTAACTGTCAAGTAGACTCAATATTTACTTTAGCTGACTAGTATATTCCCCCTTAGGCAATCTGTGAAGAAAGTAAATTTACTAGACACTTGCTTGGTGAGCATAGTGTTGTCAAATAGAGGCTTACTTCTATGGGATGAAAAAAATTATTTTCTAGGGCCAGTGTATTGTCTACCCAGGATGGTGCTTGGAAGGACACTGCCATTATTTACCTCTCTGGTTCTCCCTTTCCTGTGTTGCCATGGCAAACATAACCACCTGTTCAGTCAACATTCTTGTGCTATCTTTAATGAAGTTACTATCTTTAATAAGGTTACTATCAGCTATTGATGACCTGAGAACCTTGGTCTTAACTTCAAGTTGAATTTGCATTTCTCTGCTCTGATCTATTGAGTATTTTTTTTTTAAATGTAACTCTCAGAGAGTAATCTTATTTCCTACTTTCTCATGTTCTTGGGGTGCAACTTAGTTCTCACAAATCTCTATCAAGTGGTAATTGTTGTCTTCTATAGAGGAAACGCACTGCACATGAACGTGCCAAGGAACTTTACACTTCAGGAGAGTTTTCCAGCGGCAGGAAGTGGGGAGATGATGCTCCCAAGGAAGAAGTAGATACAGGGGCTGTGAACTTGATCGAGTCAGGAGCTTGTGGAGCCTTTGTTCATGGATTGGAAGATGAAATGTATGGTAAGAATGACTTCATAAAAATAACAGTGCCCATTTACTGAGTGGCTGCTATGTATCTGGTATTGTACTGAGTGATATATACAGGTTGTCTCACTTAATCTTTATAGTCACTCAGTGAAGTATCTACTATTATTTTAATTTTATAAACAGAGGAGGTTGAGGTTCACGTGGTATGGATCAGTGGTTAAGAGCATGGACTTTGGGTTCAGTCCATTTAGGTTCAAATTCTAGCATTTTTGTAAAACAAGGTTAATAGCAAATGTTTCTGAATTGTTATAATGAAATGACATTACATATACATGACATGATACATAACCCAGTTATAGTAAGCACTTAATAAATGGTAGTAAAAATTGATATTTATACTGATAACAATTGTACTTTCTTATTAGTTGCTCAGCTAGTAAGAGACAGAAGCAAGATTTAAACCCAGGTTAGTCTGACTAACTAATGACTAATCAAGCCTTTATTTTGCCTTCATTTTTGAAAGATAGTTTCACTGGGAATCAAATTCTAGATTAATAGTGGTTTATTTGTTTATTTTTTTGTCCTTTAAACATCTTGTTCCACAGTTTTTCAGTTTGCATTTTTCTGTTGAGAACTCTGCTGTCATTTTAAATCTTTGTTCTTCCGTACATAATGTATCTTTTTTTCTCTAGCTACTTTTAAGCTTTTCTCTTTATCACTGGTTTTAAACGATCTAATTATAATATGCCTTGGTATAATTTTCTTCATGTTTCTTATACTTGGAGTTTGTTGAGCTTCTTGGATCTATGGGTTTGTGGTTTTTATTTGGAAAATCTTTGACTGTTATTTCTTTAAATATTTTTCTGGCCCCATGCTCCTTTGGGGACTCCCAATTACATATATATTAGGCTACTGAGGTTGTCCTGCAGCTCACAGATGCTCTATTCTTTTTTTTCCATGTAACCTTTTTTTCCTATTTGTTTCATTTTGGATAATGTTTATTGCTTTGTCTTGGAGTTCACTAATCTTTTCTTCTGCAGTGTCTAATCTGCTGTTAATTCCATCCAGTATATTTTTCATCTCAGACATTGTAGTTTTCATCCCTAGAAGTTTGATGAGAATTTGCATTTGTTTAGTATCTTCTGTATCGCTACTTAATACGCTTAATCTTTTCTCTAGCTTTGTCAACAGAGAATGTATTTACAGTAACTATCCTGATGTCCTTATCTCCTAGCTCTGTTATTTCTGTGATTTCTGGGTTGGTTTTGATTGATTGATTTTTCTCCTCATTATGGATTATATTTTCCCGCTTCTATGCATGCCTGGTAATTTGGGATTGGATGTCAGACACTCTGAATTTTACTTTATTGGGTGCTGAACATTGTTATTTTCCTATGAGTATTCTTGAGCTTTGTTCTAGAATGCAGTTAGTTCAGGTCTTGTTTTTAAGCTTTGTTAGGTGGACCTAAGTAGCATTTAGTCTAGGGGTTATTTTTCATCACTAGTGAAACAAACTCTTCTGAAAAAACTATTGTTGACCGTGTGTGAGCTTTGGAGATTGTTCCCTCGACCCCTCTTGAGTGGTTCTTTCTCAGGCCTTGGATAGTTTCTTCACAGAACAGAACTTGCCTGAAGACTTGAGGAGGACCCTCTGCAGACCTCCTAGGCTTGCTCTCTCTGTGCATGTCTTTCCTTTCTGGTACTTTGCCCTATGAACTCTAGTCACATTGGCCTTTCCAGACTCCCAGCTCTGTCTTCTGAACTCAGGGCGACCTCCAGCCTGGAAACTCTACAGACAGTAAACCGGTATAATCATAAAGCTCACCTCATTTATTTCCTGACTCTCAGGGATCACTACCTCTTATTGCCTGTTGTATAGTGTGTTGAATACTTTTCTTTCATATATTTTGTCTCTGTTTTTAGTTGTTTCAGATAGAAAGATAAATCTAGCCCTTGTTCCTCCATTTTAGCCAGTAATAGAAGTGCTTGCAAAGCTCTTACGATTTCTTCAATATGATGTTCTCCATTTCACATAGATCACAGACTGTCAGTGCCTTGAGATGATTGACTCCAGCCTATTTTCAGTGAGGCTAACAGATGTGGGGAGATAATATCGATTGTCCAAATTTTATAGTAAATTTGTGTCAGAGGATTAGAACTCAGGTCTTTAAAATGCCTATAAAAATGATACCTCAGAATAGAACTTCTTAGAAGGGCAAGAAAATTACTTTTGAAAGACAGTTTTTCTATTAGTAGATATTAGAATTGGGTTACCCTATTCAATTTGCTGTAAGATTTTCTGTATGTATGGAAATTAATTAAAGCTAACTCTGCTTATGTTCTCCATGAACTTGATATATGAATTAAAAATTTAAATAGTGTTAGATAATAAGGAATTCCAGTTATTAAAACCCATTTTATCCTAAGACAGGTAACTAGAACCTATTTTATTTTGTTTCTCCTAGCATTTTTGCTTTGTTTAGTTTCTGCAATTGAATTTAATCACTGTTAATGTTTATGTGGTTGATTTCTACAGTTTTTAGTTTGTCACTAAGGTTTACTTAAAGGAACTTAACTTTGGAAAGTGATTAGATCATAACCAGCATCAGGTATGGCAGCTCTCTAATCATACCTATAAAATTCTGGGTAAATCAGGATTTTAGGGACACATTTGCTGGGAGTGAAATGGAGCCTTATTTCATTGGCTATAGACTGTAGTGTAGTATCACACATACTTCTAGTCCTCTAGTTGTTCCATGTTCTCCCTCCTTTCTGGGCCTTTACATGTGGTTCCTCTGCATAGAAAGGCCTTTTTCCTTTCCTCTGGCCTAGCAACTCCTTCAAGTATTATTTTAGGGGTCACTTTCTGAAAAGCTGCCTCTGATCCTGTTGAGTAGGCTATGTGCCTCTTCTGCATTTTCTTCATACTACGTGTGCTCTCCCATTGTATCATTCATCACTCTGTAATGCAATTAACTATTCTAGTCTATAGTGGCTGGGACACAGTCTTGTTCTTGTTCATCTTTGTACCTTCAGTACTAAGCATAAAGCTAGTAAGTAGCAAAACTAGGATCTGATTACGTATGTTAAGATACCAGAGGATCAGTCTTTTTTTTATTCTCGAGCAAGCTAATTCCTTTTCTCTGCTCTGGACCCTTAAGGAGACTGTTATATATTTTCAACATTCCAAAAAGTCTAAATTGTTAATTTAGCTACCTGCAGCCAGGCTGTGCATGCAAAGTCAAAAACTAAGCTTCTTTGCTTCTGCTTGGAATTGCATCAGGTCAGGTCATACTGATTATCTCATGTTGATCTGAAGTTTCTCTGTGATTCCCTTGATACACTTGCAAGAGTTACACATGAGTCAATGCAATGTAATGGATAAAGCCCTAAGAAGCAGGGTTAGCAGTTAAAACATTTGGGTCCATCTCTGGCTTGCTTTGTAATTATTAGCAATTTTCTGTTTAAATTACATAGATGTGATGTAGAGCAAATCCTTCCCTTCTGATGAAAAAGAGGAATTTATAAGTACCAAGAAAAATCTGAGTCATCTCCCTTTTATGTAGTAACTCTGCTTTTAAGGTGTCTATAAAACCTTTCTTATACAAAAATGAAAGTATATTGGAGAGTTTTAACCACAATTTGAGTGTTTTTCTTTTCTTTTTTGAAATTGTACATTTTATTGTGGGAACTGCTGGAACAAAACAAGCTTGTATGGAAGTCTTGCGACCATGGTCTATAGCTTTCTCATCTCTGTATCCCAACAGTCAGCACAGGGCCTGGCATATAGTACACGTTCAGGCGACAGTGTTAGTGAAAGAATGAAGGGCTTCCTGGATTCAGTGGCTTTACTGTTACATGTTCTGAGCATGTAAAGAGATAGAGGACATGCCTCTGTTTTCAAGGTGCTTACAAGATGTGTACCTAAATCGTAGCTAATATTTATTGAGCTTTTAACATATGCCAGGCAGTGTGCTATGTGCTTTACCTACACTATGTCGTTTACTCCTCCTAACTACTCTGTAAGGAAATGGGTATTATCTCCATTTAACAGGTGAGAAAATTGATACTACGAAGTTAATTTACTTATTCAAGATCACCGTCCAAGTTAGTGGATGGATTACTTTTCACAATTCACTGTGAGGCCTCTATCATTCCAGAGCATGTACCCTTAACCACTATATGATGCTAGTCTAGAATTAGCAGACCTGGGTCCTAGTCTTATCTCTGCTCTCATTCACTTGAGGCAAGTTTATCCACTTTGCTGATTCTTATCTGTAGAATGAGAATAATGATATCGACCCTGTTTTAATCTTAATAATGTTATTTTAAAAGTGCTTTTTGAAAAAGTACTTTACTGTGGTTGGACTACTGAGATAATAAGACAGCTGAGTTTTCAAGGAGTCAGGATCTAAACCTTAGTCCCTGTGGTACCAACATCCTTGTTCATAGGTCTATGTGAAGGTGGTAGCAGAATCTGCAGGCATGGAGGAGATCTCCCAGAGAGAGTTTGTAAAGTAACAGGAGTAGAGAGGGAAACACAAACCTGAATGAGAAGGAATCCTTCTTACATTTTTCCCATGGATCTTAACTTGACGTGCAGTTTTGTTTGTTTGTCCCTTTTTCTCTAGAGGTCCGCATTGCTGCTGTAGAGGCGCTCTGCATGCTGGCCCAGTCTTCACCCTCTTTTGCTGAGAAGTGCCTTGATTTCCTGGTTGACATGTTTAATGATGAAATTGAGGAAGTACGTCTACAGTCCATACATACCATGAGAAAAATCTCTAACAATATCACCCTTCGAGAGGATCAGCTTGACACTGTCCTGGCTGTGTTAGAGGTGAGTTTGTTATGCATTTCTTCATCAATACCTACTGAGCACCACTTTTTTTTTTTTTTTTAAACCAGGCATTGATGATAAAACTGTGTAGAGGCAGCACAATTCTGCCTTCTCATCATACAACTCCTTCGTGGTGGAGGAGACTGACTATTAAACAGGAAATTAGAATAAAGCTTAGTATTGCTATGATCAGGGAAGGATAGGATGCTCTGGGAATGCAGAGTATCTAACCTGAATTGCCTGGGGTAAGGTTGAGGAGATAGGGAAGAAAGAAGGAATGCTGTAGTGGATACTTGAAGGAGTAGGACTTAATGAGGCATTTTCTTTGTTTCTTTTTTTTTTTTAATGAAGTATAGCTGACTTACTATATTATATTAGATTCAGGTGTATGAAGCATTTTCTTGGGAAGGAGTGGCACTGATAGTAGTAGGGTGGAAGGATACCAAACAGAGGGAGCAGTGTCTAAGGATCCAGAAGTAAGAGTGGATATGATATATTCAAGGAATTGGGAGGAATTCATTGTAATATAACATAGAGTTGAGAGAGGAGGGAAGGGAAGTGGCTACAGATAAGGCAGGAGCTAAACAATGAAGAATTCTTTTCAGCCTTGATTTGATTTAATTCTTCTAGTGAATCATAGACAGCAGGAAGGGATCTTAGGGATCAATTCATTCAACCTTGGAGTTTTCAGAAAAAAGGTAGTTTCTCTGAGGTTGTACAGGTGACAAGTGTCTGTGCCAGGATACGAACACAGATTTGCCTCCCAGGCTGTACAACTCTTTGTGGTTCTTCAATTGTTTCTTTAAAGTGTCTGGATTTTATTTGCGAGCTCTGAAGTTTTTCATTTATTTATTTATTTATTTGGCTGCATTGGGTCTTAGTTGCGGCTCATGGGATCTTCATTGCAGCATGTGGGATCTTTTGTTGCAGCACGCGGGCTTTTCTCTTGTTGTGGCCTGCAGGCCCCAGAGTGCATGGGCTCAGTAGTTGCGGTGTGTGGGCTTAGTTGCCCTATGGCATGTGGGATCTTAGGTCGCCGACCAGGGATTGAACCCCCGTCCCCTGCATTGGAAGGTGGATTCTTAACCACTGGACCACCAGGGAAGTCACTGAAGTTTTTCAGAATATTAATAAATGAGAGTTGGGCTTTGGTTTCCCACCCCCCTTTTTTAGATATTGTGAAAGGGATAGCAATTTGATGTTTACATATTAGCACTTGTTACAGATTTCTGCTACATACTTTAGAAAACAGGTTAGGTGCTTTGATTTTGAAGGTCTTTATCATTCTCTCAGTTGCTTAGCACTTCTCTTAAGATTTTTCCTGAATTATAAATCTTTATAATTTTTTTCACGTATTTTTAAAAATAAATTTATTTACTTATATTTTTGGCTGCGTTGGGTCTTCGTTGCTGCACGCAGGCTTTCTCTAGTTGCGGCGAGCAGGGGCTACTCTTAGATGTGGTGCATGGGCTTTTCATTGCAGTGGCTTCTTTTATTGTGGAGCACAGGCTCTAGGAGAGTGGGCTCAGTAGTTGTGGCTCGCAGGCTCTAGAGCACAGACTAAATAGTTGTGGCACATGGACTTAGTTGCTCTGTGGCATGTGGGATCTTCCCAGACCAGGGATCGAACCTGTGTCCCCTGCATTGGCAAGCGGATTCTTAACCACTGCGCCACCAGCTAAGTCCCTTGTATTTTTTCCTAGGAAGATAAGTTTGCATTTTTTGTGGTGTTCTCTATGGTTGGTCTCTATAGCCTAGCCCCTTTCCTTTTAGCTTTCATTCCCATCATTCCTCACCTTGAACTTTATGCTGTAGTCACTCCGCTAATCATCCTGCTTTTCTTCACTATTTTGCCTTCATTGCAACTTGTTCTCCTCTGCCTGCAAAACTGCCACTTTTCATGTAGCACACTTCTGCTTATGTGTGCACACAGATGTAGCACACAGGATCCACATTAGGTAATATATCTAGGAAGCCTTCCTTAACTACCTGTACTGCTGAGTGGGCTAAATAGCACTCATCTGTATTTCTGTAACACCCTGTTTATGCTGCTGTGGCATTTATCAGTAGGTGTTCTGTCTAATTCTTTATTCCACAAGACTGTGAGCTTCTCAAGGCACCAGTCTTGATTTTTTCGTTCTTAAATTCGCAGTGCTTTGTAGCATCTACACAAGTAGATGCTCAGTAAATGTTAAGTAGCTGAGCTATATCCCAAGCTATAATTTGACATACTTAATTGTTCATAGGGCCATGATAGGCTTATTTATGAGCACTTTTGTATAAAACTCACAAAGAATTTGTTTAGGTCTAAACTCCTTGACTTGGAGTTCTGTCCATGAATTTTAGACTTATATAAACTCATTGTCTGTTCTTCTACCCTACTGCTCACTGCTCTATATAGTTATTGTGCCTCTGTACTTCACTGTGTTGAAATTTAGCTACCTGACCCTTCCAGCCTTAATTTGTCTCTTTGCTCCTTCCTTCCTTTCTTCCTTTCCTTCCTTTACTTTTTTTTCTTTCTTTTCTTCCTTTCTTTTACATTGAGCTACTACCTGAATTCAACAAGTGCTGTCTATGTACTGGAGGTGTAGTGGTCAAAAACAGATTCCCTGCTCTCATGGGACATACATTCTAAAGACAGGTAGAGTAAACAATATGATTTCAGAGAGTGATAAGTCTTATACAGAAGGTAAATAGTGATGGAGGAATGGGAAGTTTCACTGTAAAGTTAGGGATTAGTAAAAGCATTTCTATGGAGACAGTGTTTGTGCTGAGTCTTTTTTAAAAATTTTAATTAATTTTTGTCTGTGTTGGGTCTTCATTGAAGTGCACAGGCTTCTCGTTGAGGTGGCTTCTCTTGTAACAGAGCACGGGCTCTAGGCGCGTGGGCTTCAGTAGTTGTGGCTCACGGGCTCTAGAGCGCAGGCTCAGTAGTTGTGGCGCATGGGCTTAGTTGCTCCCCGGCATGTGGGATCTTCCCAGACCAGGTCTCAAACCCGTGTCCCCTGTATTGGCAGGTGGATACTTAACCCCTGCGCCACCAGGGAAGTCCCTGTGCTGAGTCTTTTTTTTTTGGTTCTTGTTTACATGTTTAATCTTAATAAACAGACGAACTCGGCACACTAATCTT
This sequence comes from Monodon monoceros, assembly GCF_005190385.1. Taxonomy (NCBI): domain Eukaryota; kingdom Metazoa; phylum Chordata; class Mammalia; order Artiodactyla; family Monodontidae; genus Monodon; species Monodon monoceros. The sequence continues at coordinate 52,873,178 of NW_021703784.1, forward strand.
CAGGACACAAATAAGGAGCAGGCAGCTGGGGCTATGGAATGCAAGTCCGCCGGGACAGCTGGTCGACCCGGTGGCTGGGGCCTGTGCTGAGTCTTAAATGACAAAAGGAAGCCAGCCATGTGAAAGTTGGAGGAAGGACCTTCAGGAAGAGGCAATAGCTGGTAGAAAGGCTCTAAGGCATAGGTGAGCTTTGGTGTGCTTCCAGAACAGGAGTAAGAAGGCTGGTATAGGTGGAACATAGAAAGTAGAAAAGTGGTATGAGATGAGGTCTGAGAGGTGGGTAGGGGCAGGTAGAGTACCTTGGAGGCTGTTGTAAGATGTTTGGATTTTATTCTAAGTATTATGAGATACCGTTGGAAAATTTTATGCAGAAGGATAACATAACAATTTACCGCTTTCAACATATCTCATTCTTTTTTTTTTTTTTTTTGCGGTATGCGGGCCTCTCACTGCTGTGGCCTCTCCCGTTGCGGAGCACAGGCTCTGGGCGCACAGGCTCAGCGGCCATGGCTCACGGGCCCAGCCGCTCCGTGGCATGTGGGATCTTCCCGGACCGGGGCATGAACCCGTGTCCCCTGCACCAGCAGGCAGACTCTCAACCACTGCGCCACCAGGGAAGCCCCAACATATCTCATTCTTGAAGTTCATATCAAATAAATTGACTTTTTCCCTCATTCCTTCATTTAAGGCATAATTATTGAGTACCAAGTCCGTGTGTCTCTTACTGTAGTTTTCACACTTTATCCATTTATGTCAGGTTTAGTATGTTTGTCTTATCTCCCTGATGAGATTGTGAAGTCCTTAAGTGACCATGTTGTACCCTTTACTGTATCCTTTCAGGATTTAATGTGGTGACTTGCCCATAGAGGATGCTTAGTAAACATTTCCTAAAACAAATCTACACAGGTTAATTGTATAACTGGGAAGTTCTTAAGAAACACACAAGTCAAAATTGTTTTCTTATTACTTGACAATTGTTTCTCCAGTACATCCATATAGCTGCCTCCTATCAGTCGTGGAGATTTGTTCATATGGAAAGCATTATATCTTATTTAAGTCTGCTACATACAGAGCCAGACAGATCCAAATCAACCTGTCATTTCTTCTCTTTGGTCCCTTTTTCCCTTTGTTTGTTTTTTTTATTTATTGACCATCTGTTATGTGCCAGGCACTGTGCGAAGGGGGACACAATAGTGAGCAAAAGCCATGGCCCTGCTCTCATGGACCTTAGAATTTAGGTATGAGGTAGACAGACAAATAAGACACAAATGAAGGTGTAATATAAGTTGAAATAAGGAGCTCACGACAGAAAGAAGTGAGGTCCCATGGGGGTATATCATAGAGGTACTTGGTCTTTAGGAGTTGAGGGGGTACAGCAATCAGGAAAAGCTTCTGAACCTGAACTCTAAAGGAGGAATAAGGCACTAACTTGGCCGGAGGAGTTGGGAGTGTGAGGTGTAAGGACATTTCAGGCAGAGGAGCAGGAAGTGTAGAAACTGTGGTGGGTGGAAACATGACACAGTTGAGGGACCAAAAGAGGGCCTGGCAGTAACAGAGCTAGTGTGTGGTATGAGATTAGGCTGGAGGGGGTTGGTGGGACCAGCTCATGCAGAGCCTTTAGAACAACTAAAAGCTGTTAAAGGATTTTAGCAGCCTTGCAATTTTGGACAAATTATTTAATCCTTCTGGTTCTTGGTTTTCTCATCTCTAAAGTGAGGATAATTTCACATATTCTTATGTTTCTTTTAAGAATTAAATGAGAGAATTCATGTAAAGCGCTTCACATGGTAGTAGTTCATAATATAGACATACCTCATTTTATTGCGCTTTGAAGATGTTGCATTTTTTACAAATTGAAGGTTTGTGGAAACCCTGCATGGAGCAAGTCTATCGGTCCTGTGTTTTTTTCTTCCCCCTGCACCCCCAACCTATTGGTGCCATTTTTCCCGCAGCTCACTTCATGTCTCTTTGTCATATTTTGATAATTCTTTCAGTATTTGAAACGTTTTCATTATCATTGTATTTGTGATGGTGACCTGTGATCAGTGATCTTTGATGTTCCTATTGCAAAAAGATTGACTTGCTGAGGCTCAGTTTTGATGGTTAGCATTTTTAACAATAAAGTATTTTTAAATTAAGGTATGTATATTGTTTGTTTAGATATAATGCTATTGCGTACTTAACTAGACTATAGTATAGTATAAGCATAACTTCTGTATGTACTGGGAAGCCAGAAAATTTATGACCTGCTTTATTGTGATATTTGCTTTGTCGTGGTAGTCTGGAACCAAACTTGCAGTGTCTCTCAGGTATGCCTCAGAAAGTCATTCAAGAAACATTTACTGATTTTTCCTGAGCCAGGTTCTGTACTAGGTTCTGAGGATGTTGAGATGGACAGTCCTCTTGCCTCTTAGTCGCTCAGTTTTATAGAGAAAACATCAATATAAACCATAATTACAAGATCGTATCAAAAGTAAGGTAAGGGATGACATTCTCACCAGAAGGATAGCATATGACCGCAGGTAAAGGCGGGGGATGGGGGGTGGGGTGTGAAATGGCACGACCTGGACAGGGAACATTGAGAAGTTCACATGTGGCTGTGAGGGAGAAGGGGTGGGAGGTGAAACAGGAGAGGTCAGTAGGGAACCAATTGTAAAGGGCCTGTGTGCCATGCTGAGGAGACTCAGTGTTATCCTAGGGGTGGCGGGGAAGCCAAATGAGATTACTAAATGGGGAGATGACATGGTCAGATGTGTTTATTGAGAAGTGGGCCCCCCAATTGTATAGGGTAAAGAAATGAGAGAATTGCAGGGTAAAAGAGGGTGCCTGGAGAATAAAGAAGGCATGTTTCCAACTGAGCTTCAAGGAAGAGTCCTCTGATTCTTAGATTTTGTTATATAGTTATGGATGTGTCTTTTAAATTTTTTAGTTTGATTTCTTTCATGTATTAAGTAAAACTTAAAAGTATAAAACTTTTAGGAGAAATATTTGTGACCTTGTCTTAGACAAAGATTTCTTAGATATGACACCAAAAACTTAATCTATGAAAGAAATAACTAGATAAACTGGTTATCAAATAAAAAAATTTCTTCAAAGAAACATTTGTAAGAAATTTTAAAGATAGCACAAAAATGTGAATATACTTAGTGCCATAAAACTGTACACTTAAAATGTACATTTACTTAAAGTGGTAAATTTTATGTTATATATATTTGACGACAGTAAAGAGATAATGGGACCAAATCAAACACATATAATGGCTTTGATATATAAACTGTACCAAAAAAAGGGAGGGGGTAGATTTGGATATAGAAACGCACATAGAGGGAAGACAATGTGAAGACACAGGGAGAATGCCATCTACAAGGCCATACAAGGAATGTAAGGTTACCACAAGCTAGGAGGGGGGTTGTAGAATAGATTCTGTGTCGCAGCCCTCAGAAGGAACCAACTCTGCTTACATCTTGATTTTGGACGTCAAGCCTCTAGAGCTCAGACAATAAATTTCTGTTTATCTAAGCCAAAAAAAAATTTTTTTTTTGAAAAGACATACCACAGACTGGGAGAAAATATTTGCAAAACACACATTTGATAAAGAATATATTAAAAATTCTCAGGAAATTCCCTGGCAGTCCAATGGTTGGGACTCCTCAATTTCACTGCCAAGGGCCTGGGTTTAATTCTTGGTGCGGGAACTAAGATCCCACAAGCCATGTGGCACAGCCAAAAGAAAAAGAAAAATAAAAAGAATATATATTCAATAATAAGAAAGCACACCACCCAATTAAAAAATGAGCAAAAGATTTGAACAGACACTTAAGCAAAGAAGATAGCAGTGGCAAATAATAAATAAGCATGTGAAAACATGCTTAACATCATTAGTCATTAGAGAAATGCAGATTAAAACAATAGTGAGGGGATTCCCTGGCAGTCCAGTGGTTAGGTCCCTGGACTTTCACTGCTGAGGGCCTGGGTTCAGTCCCTGTTCAGGGAACTAAGATCCTGCAAGCTGTACCGCGTGGCCAAAAAACCCCCCAAAAAACAAAACAATAGTGAGAAATTACAACAACTCATCTGTTAGAATGGGTAAAAACAAACAAACAAACAAAAGAAACCCTGACAATACCAAGTGCTGTGAAGATGGGGAACAACTGGCACTTTTCATATACTGCTGACGGAAATGCAAAATGGTAGAGCCACTTTGGAAACTACTGTGACAGCTTCTTATAAAATTAAATATACACTTAACATATGACCCCACAGTACCACTCTGAAGTATTTACTAAAGAAAACTGAAAACTCATGTTCACACAAAGACCTGTATGCAAATGTTTATTGCAGCTTTATTTATAATAGTCCCAAACTGGAAACAACACAAAATCCTTCAATTGGTGAATGGATAAATTAACTATGGTACATTTATACAATGGATTACTACTCGGTAATAAAAAGGAATAGCTGCTGATACGCATAACAACATGGATGAATCTCAAATGCATTATGCTAAGTGAAAGTAGCCAGACGCAAGAAGCAGCATACTCTGTGATTTCATTTATATGACATTTTGGAAAAGACAAAAACTGTAGCAGAAAATGCATCAGTGGTTGCCAGAGGCTGGGGGTGAGGGGTAGACTACAAAGGGACACGAGGGCAGTGTTGGGTGATGCAAGTGTTTTATATCTTGATTGTCATGGTGGTTACATAACTGTATTCATTTGTTGAACTCATGGAAGTGTACACTAAAAAGGATGAACTTTACAGAATGTAAATTATATGCCAGTAAACCTGACTTTTTTTTTTTTTTGGCCAAGCCATATGGCTTGTGGGATCTTAATTCTCTGACCAGGGATTGAACGCAGGCCCTCGGCAGTGAGAGCATGGAGTCCTAACCACTGGGCTTCCAGGGAATTCTCAAACCTGACTTTTTAAAAAATGCTTTGGAGATCCCATTTCCCACTAAAAGGAACCAAAATTGCAAAGAGAAATGGCTGATTCCAAGTGTGGTGTAGGAAACGTAACAAGATGACCTTGTACTGTCTTTGTCATACAGAAAGCAAACATTAGCTATCAAAGACCTCTAGGCTTATATCAAAAAGACCCAGGAGAGGGCTTCCCTGGTGGCGCAGTGGTTGAGCGTCTGCCTGCCAATGCAGGGGACATGGGTTCATGCCCCGGTCTGGGAGGATCCCACATGCCACGGAGCGGCTGGGCCCGTTAGCCATGGCCGCTGAGCCTGTGCGTCCAGAGCCTGTGCTCCACAACAGGAGAGGCCACAACAGTGAGAGGCCCGCGTACCGCAAAAAAAAAAAAAAAAAAAAAAGACCCAGGAGATAACTTAAATAGACTCACACTGGCCAAAGGTGAAACATATCATTAAGGATTATAACTGCAAATATGTTGAAACCCATGACTTTATAATAATTCAAAAACAAAACACTGCATTAGTCACCTTTAGAAGATGCTTAGTAATCAACTCATTATTTTGAAAACTGGTAAATTAAGGAATCAAGCATTTATCCTTCCTTTTCCTATACAGATGGAACTTCAAGACAACCAGCTAGTTGATAAGGGGAAGTTTTTCTTTGTAGAAGTATTCCAGTTGATGAATGAAGAAGAATGATAGAATTTATATATCATTGTTTTACAACTTTGATGAATTACCAGATCTAGGCAGTGATCTTCAGTGGTTACTAATATCACAAAAAGAAAAATATAGTTCCTGAGGGAGGTACACACTACTACCTGTGAAGTGGTCTTATAAAAAAATTGAACCTGAATGTGATTAAACCTCTAAATCAAACTACCATCTCAGGATATACAGGGGAGAAACTGCAAGGGGAAAAAAACGTGAGATGTAAAGAGATTTTACGTATTAAAAGATACTTAAGGGACATATTACCCAATTGCAATGTGCGGACATTCTTGGAGCCTAATTAGAACAAATAAAAACTTTTTGAGTCAGGGAAATTTTATTATGGAGTGGATATTTGCTATTAAAGAATTATTAAAATTTCAGGCATGATATTGGTTTTGTGGGTTTTTTTAAAAATAATTTTTAAAAAGATATTGTGGAAATATTTACCAACAAAATGCTATGATTTCTCTGATTGGCTTCAAAATAATCTGGGAGGAGTGGGTAAATGTATAGATGAAGCAAGATTGGCTATGAGTTAATTGTTGAAACTGGGGAATTATCTCTACTTTTACATATGTTTCAAATTGTCTATATTAAAAAGTTTTAAAGAACTGGCAAAAAATGCTATGGAGATATCAAATAAGAGTAAAGCTGATATGTTTTCATTTACATTAGCATTAAGAAGTTGTTGGTGAGCTTTTCTAATCATTTTAGTGAGGTTGAGCAGAAAGTGTTGCGGAGGGAAGAGGCCACTCTCTGACATCACTCTCTTTTTGTTTACTCTGCTGTAGCCACACTGCTATTTTTCAACATGCTTTCACCTCATGGCCTTTATGTTTGCTGTTCCCTTTGATTATGCCATATAAAATACCCCACCTATCCTAGCACTCTTAACCTTAACCTGCTTTATAGTTTCTCATATCTGACCTATATATTTAGTTATTCATTTTTGTCTTTTCACTAAAAGGAAACTCCTGAGAGCAGGGATTCAATTTTAATTACTGCTGTATCCCTAGCACTTGTACATAGTAGGTGCTGATAAATGTTGACTGTTTAATAAGTGTTCAGTAAATGTTGAGTGTACCGATTAATGAATGAACAAATGAATGAATTCTTCAAATATCATTTCAAATTTTTCCTCCTTTGTGAACACTAGCCCCTCCCCTTTCTGAAAATTGAGAAGTTCTTTACCCTGTACTCCCACTTTAACTTGTATACTCCTCCATAATAGCTAATCCATAGTGACTGCTATTATTATTATTACCTTTTTCTTTTTTTAAAGGATTCATCCAGAGATATTAGAGAGGCTCTTCATGAACTCTTATGTTGCACTAATGTTTCAACCAAAGAAGGGATTCATCTTGCACTGGTGGAGCTGCTGAAAAATTTAACCAAGTACCCTACTGATAGGGACTCCATATGGAAGTAAGGATTTTTTTTGCTCATTTGTTCGCTGAGTCTGATAATATGGTAAATGTACAATGTTGACATTATTTAGTGGATCATCATAGATTGGGGTATGGCCTTCAATTTTGTCTTCAATTTAGAAACCTGATTCAACATAACTACTCTCAAGAGTCTGGTTCCTAAATTGAATATCACACCTTAGGTTATTCATTTGTCCATCCATCCACCTAGCAAATATTATGTGCCTGCTATGTGCTTACTATGTGCCAAGCCCTGTGGTAAGTTTTGGAGGTACAGAGGTGAGTCGATTAGATTTCCTTTTCCTCTTATATAGTGTTAGTCACTCTTTGTCTGTTTCCATCATTGTAGAGATTAAAGGGAGAGTGAGTATTTGGTCTTTAGATGGAAAATCACAATCATATTTTCCCCTGATTACCTCTAGCTTTACTGGCTAGAGTCAAGCTTAACACTGTTCATGAATTGCTGTTTGAGGAGCTACTTGCATACATTTAATATAAAATGTGCGTTGTTGTACTCCACATATTTCAATGAGCTTATGTGAATGAGATCACTGCAAATATATGATTTATTTATTTTCAAAAAAAATTGTTATTAAAAGTCGAAAAACTGTGGGTCAAATCAGGTGCTTGGAAGACATACTAAGAACTAAAAATGCCAGGGAATCTTGCTCTAGGTAACATTTTCGATACCTGGTTTTCTGTTTTGCCATTTCTTCATGTTTGTTCAGTCCAATTCAGCTCAATTCATTGTACATTTATTGAGTGTCTTCAAGGAGCACTCAGTCATTTGGGCTGTGGGGATACAATGTCCCCTGAGGCACAGTGAGTAAATGGGCTGAGAGAGGTCAGAAAACTAGTGAATTAAGTTCTTTAAGACAGAACTGGAGAAAAGTGTACTTTCCTAACAGTATCAAATGTTTTAAATGTGATGCCTTTCATACCCCATATAGCCATCAGTTTGTTCATGGGGTTTGTTTTCTCTCTTTTGCTGATCTTCTTATTCTCCAGTCCTTGGTGAAGTCTCATCTTCTTTGTGCAACTTTCTCCGATCATAGTGATCCCTTCTACCTTTGACAGGTAGAAAGCAGGGTATCATTCATTTGATAGTTCATTACCTTATAGTGTTAGTCATCTTTGCCTCAGTTAGATTATAAACTCAGTGAGAACATTAAATTAAGGTTTATATTTATTTTCAATTCAACACACCTTCTACACCAGAACTTAATTAAAATTAACAAAAAAGCATAAATACCAGCACACATGTAGTTCTTTATAACTTATAAAGGGCCTTCGTGTAGTCATAGTAGTTAACTAATAGCCAATTAATAATAGTTAACTAATAGTTAATTGAGTTCTTATTATATAGTGGCAGACACCTTGCTAAGTACTTTTCACTCATTATCTCATTTAATCCTTATAGCAACTGTATGAGGTAATTATATTTAATCTCATTTGTAGGTAAACATATATCTGCTCAAGGCCACAGAGTTATTAAGTTTCCTGTTTCAGATCAGATCTCTTCTGATTCTAGAACTTCACCCAGGATATCCGTTAGAATGCTTCTGTCTACAAGTAACAGAAAATCTGATTAAAAGTGGCTTAAACAGTAAGGTCTAATTTTTTTGCATAACAAGAAGTCAGAAAGTTGATTTCCGGATTGGTCATTCAACAGCTTAACAGGGCTAGTACTCTGGTTGACTTCTTTGCAGTTCTCTTGGCTTTCTCTTCATAGTTGCAATATGGCTACCTGATAAGACAATATCTTAAGACAGAAAGAAAAGGACATTCCCTCCATGCACTTCTCTTTTTTAAAAATTTTATTGAAGTATAGTTGATTTACAATGTTGTCTTAATTTCTACTGTACAGCAAAGTGATTCAGTTATACGTATATGTATATTATTTTCATTTTCTTTCCCATTATGGTTTATCACAGGATATTGAATATAGTTCCCTGTGCTATACAATAGGACCTTGTTTATCCATCCTATATGTAATAGTTCCCATTTGCTAATCCCAAACTCCCAATACTTCCCTCCCCCACCCCCCTTCCCAACCACAAATCTGTTCTCTGTATCTGTGAGTCTGTTTCCGTTTCATAGATATGTTCATTTGTATGCACTTCATTTGACTAGGAAAACATTCCTGAGAAGCTCCGCAGCAGACTTCCCCTCTTGTCCCATTGACCAGAACTGGGTTACTTGACTACCTGCAAAGCAGTCTCTGTAAAATGGGCTTGGGATTGCCATGATGAGTTTAGACCAGTTGTGGTTGAGCCCTTGGGCTAGGCCTACCTTCATTGAGCACTTTGCTACTTACCTGATACCTGAGTAAAATCAGGGTTCTCTTGGCGAGGAAGCTGGGGGAAATGGTTGTTAGTTAAATAACCTGTAGTAATATCTGTCATATCAGCTCTCTGTCTTCATAATAACCAAGTTTTTAGATGAATTAACTTGAGTTCTGGAATAATTGAATGACTTATCTGAAGTCATAGAGGTAACAAAAGTAGATGGTTGAGAATTTGTAATTCTGAGTCAGGTTTTCTGATTCCAATTCTCAGTACTTTTTAAAAAAGAGGTTTGCTTGTTTCTCATTTTGCTTGTTTCAGATGCTTGAAGTTTCTGGGAAGTCGGCATCCAACCCTGGTGCTTCCCTTGGTGCCTGAGCTCCTGAGCACCCATCCGTTTTTTGACACAGCTGAACCAGACATGGATGATCCAGCTTGTATCCTCTGCTGATTTAGCAGGGAATTTTGGCATCTTTTTCTGCAGTATAGCTTGGATGGTCTGAGGGTTTTGTTTTGTTTTGTTGTTATTTTTCTTTCTCATTTCTTTTAGTTAAAAGTATATCCTGAGGGAGCCTAATGGTTATTTTCCTCAGGTTTTATTCTTATATTCACAGTAATTCAACTTTGCCATTTAATACTAATACTAAATTTTTAACCATTTATTGAGCATCTACTACATTCCACATACTGTTTAAATGCTTCATACATTTTTATCACTGATCTGCAAACAACCCTGGAAGGAGGTATTATTCCCTGCTTACGGATGAGGAACTGAGGCTCAGAGAGGCTAAGTACCTCTCTAAGCAGCAAATCTGGGATTCAAAGCCAGGCAGACATCTTTGGTTTTAAAGCCTGTGGACTTTTCCCTGTGTCTTATTCTGTGCTTAATTTGATCTGCAGCCTGAAGGAGGGGATGGGCTGAGCTACGCTGCATGATTACTCTAGCCCTGATACAAGTTCAAGGGGGTTGTGATAGCTTTGGGCAGCATGCCATGCCGTCGGGTTGTTTTCCAGTAATGGGAATACATTTACATCAGTACATCCATACTCTCCCGTGGTTCTTTTCACTCTATAGCACGTCCTTGGTGAGGTTTAGGGGGGTATTTATTGAGATACAGGGATCAGCCAAATAACTGGCTTTTGTGATGACCATTGTATTCTCTCTTAATTCTTTTTATTTTCACAGGGCATTTGGAGAATTTTTTAAAAGATCTGTGTAATTGATGTGCTAACCAATGCCTGACTCTGTGTTTACATCTAAAAAAGGCACATCCCTGACCTTACTTCTAAAGGTGCAATACTATGACTATTTGAAATTCAGCTCATCAGAGAGACTTGTGGGCTAGGTGTTATTACAAATCACACAGGACATATTAAAGTGCCCTGAAATCTGAAGCCCCTTTCACGTTAAAAAAAAATACTAAACATTTTTGGAAGCCTAATGTTAAGATATTTTTCTGGGTAGTTGGAGAATTGTGTTATTTAAGAAATATGTTTGGCTGTAAATAACAGAGATTGCCCCAAATGTATCTTAAATGTTAATTACAGTTTTTTTTTTTTTCCTCAATGTAAAAGAAGTCTGGAGGTAAGCAGTCTGGTATAGTAGTTCCACATTATTCTTGGTGATCTAGGCTCCTTCCATTTTTCTGTTCTTCCATTTTCAGTTGTCCAAAATTATTGCTAGAGCTCCAGTCATCAGGTACAGGTTCTAGGCAGGAAGTTAGAGGATATTTGGAATAAAATCAATATTCTATTAGTAAGAAAAAAGGGAACAATGGATACTGGGTAGGCAAATAGCACACTCTGCCATAGAGATACATACAGAAGATTGGAAGGTATGTTTATCTTGTGTTTTTAATTTCTGATTTTCCCTCTGTTACAAAATTAATATACATAGAAAGAAAACTTTTAAAAGTAGAAAGAGGAAATTTCATATGTAACACCCAGAGTCTTAATAGCCAGTGTAATTGACTTAATATTTTGGTGTGTTTCCTCCTCCCCTTTAATTTAATTTAATTTTTTTTGCGGTACGCGGGCCTCTCACTGTTGTGGTCTCTCCCGTTGCGGAGCACAGGCTCCGGACGCGCAGGCCCAGTGGCCATGGCTCACGGGCCTAGCCGCTCCGCGGTATGTGGGATCTTCCTGGACCGGGGCACGAACCTGCATCCCCTGCATCGGCAGGCGGACTCTCAACCACTGCGCCACCAGGGAAGCCCTCCTCCTCCCTTTTTAAAAGCTTGGGTTTGGGATTTTGCTGTCATTTTATTTTTTAACATTTTATTTCATCAACAAACATTTGATGATAGATAGCTGCTGTCGTATTGTCTATACATTTTAGAGTCTGCTTTTTTCACTTATAACAAAATGCTTATGATGCAATGTTAAAAATCTTTTATAAAGATAATTTTTAACTATTGTGTAATACTCCATCAAGTAGATGAAACACAAATTATTTAATCATTCTCCTGGTTTTGGACATTTAGGTTGTTACTGATTATTTGCTACTGTAAATGATTCTCTGCCATTTGATTTTGAGATGTGGAATTACTCAACATTCATAAGACTCATATCTAGTACCAAATTATTATGCCAAGGGATTGTGCCAGTATATACTTTAGTAGGCATTGTACCAGAAGTTCCTATTTGTTAGTATTCTCGGCAGCAGACATTATTTTAAAAAACCTTTCTTTGGTAATTGGAGGGGTAATTGGGGTAATTTGGAGTGAGGTAATGTATCTCTTTGAATTTGCATTTCTTTGTTAGAAAATTGTAGTCATTTAACAGGAATTTGGGGGGTTAGAAGTAAAGGCACCAAATTCTGGCCAAGCTCAACCTTTTATACCTCCAAGTTTACTTAACCCACTTATTTATCAGACATTGCAGTTTTGGTTCTTATTTTCAATGCTGCTAAAACCTGTCCAACAATGCCTGCATTGTTCTCAGATCATACCTTCAGACACTATGCCTACCTCCGAGACAGTCTTTCTCATCTTGTTCCTGCCTTGAGGGTATGTTGAAAACATCTTTCGTTCTTCGTTTTGGTTTTTTGATTTTTAGTCCCGTGTGGTTGTTAAGTAGCAGAAAGCAGACTGTATAGTCTCTGAAAGCACGTTCATTAATTATCTTTCTCGGGCTTTCTTCTATTGTTTTGTACTTTTCTCTGAATCTTTTTTTGTTTTTTAATAAATTTATTTTTGGCTGCTTTGGGTCTTTGTTGCTCTGCGTGGGCTTTCTCTAGTTGCAGAGAGCGGGGCTACTCTTCGTTGTGGTGTGCGGGCTTCTTATTGTGGTGGCTTCTTTTGTTGCAGAGCACAGGCTCTAGGCACATGGGCTTCAGTAGTTGTAGCACATGGGCTCAGTAGTTGTGGCTTGCAGGCTCTAGAGCACAGGCTCAGTAGTCGTGGCTCACGGGCTCTAGAGTGCAGGCTCAGTAGTCATGGTGCGCAGGCTTAATTCCTTTGAGGCATGTGGGATCTTCCTGGACCAGGGTTCGAACCCGTCTCCCCTGCATTGGCAGGTGGATTCTTAACCACTGTGCCACCAGGGAAGTCCCTGCTCTGAATCTTTTAAGAAGATTCATTTTTTAAATGTCCCTGGGTCTAGGGGCAGGACAGGAATAAAGACACAGACGTAGAGAATGGACTTGAGGACATGGGGAGGGGGAAGGGTAAGCTGGGACGAAGTGAGACAGTGTCATGGACATATATACACTACCATGTAAAATAAATAGCTAGTGGGAAGGAACCACATAGCACAGGGAGATCAGTTCGGTGCTTTGTGACCACCTAGAGGGGTGGGATAGGGAGGGTGAGATAGGGAGGGTGGGAGGGAGATGCAAGAGGGAGGAGATTTGGGGATATATTTATATGTATAGCTGATTCACTTTGTTATAAAGCAGAAACTAGCATACCATTGTAAAGCAATTATACTCCAATAAAGATGTTAAAAAAAATGTCCCTGGGTTATTGATTATGTTATATTAGGCAAGAAGAAGAAATCTAGAACAACATATTTTAAATCAAGGTTAAGATTGTGTTATATCTTAATAATTACATAAAGCTATGATTCTCAGCAAGTTTTTTTTTTTTTTTTGGTTGCGGGTCTTAGTTGCAGCAGACAGGCTTCCTAGTTGCGGCATGCGTGTGGGATCTAGTTCCCTGACCAGGGATCGAACCCGGGGCCCCTGCATTGGGAGCGCAGAGTGTTATCCACTGCGCCAGCAGGGAACTCCCAAGTTTATTTTTTAATAATAAACTCTTTATTATTTTTAAACCGAGAGATATAGAAAGAAAAAAATTTTAATGAACCATAATGATAATAATAGCAAACACTTACTGAATGCTGTGTGCAGGCACTTTTCTAAGCTCTTTATTTGTATTTACTCATCCCTGCTTAGTTAACTCTAAATGACTTTATTTAGAATAATATATGTACATGGTTAGAAAATTTAAACTATATAGAAGATACAAAGTTAAAAGTAAAATCCTTTTTGCTCTCCCTTCCTCATCCCTTTCTTGAAAGGTAGCCACTTTTAACAGTAAGAACAAGGATTATAATTATCATCATAAAAAACATTTTTACAACATGCTATATAAACTTATTTGGGAATAAATCATCACTCTTCTATGAAGTGAATGATCAAATAAAGGTTAAAAATAAATGTGACTACAGATTAATTTTTAGTCCTGTTTCTGTGGTTAGCCCATTTATTTCAGTTAGCAATAGAAAATAATGTTATACCATTCTCTTTTCTTTTTCTCCTTGCAGCTGTGGCTGTATTCGGTAGACCATGTTCGTTTTCTCTCTCTCTTTCCCTTTCTCCCACTTAAGCTGAGGAAGGAGAAGGTTGTTTACAGAATTATCTAGCTTTTTTTTTTTTTTTTTTTTACCATTTCTTTGTTTGGTTCACATTTTTTTCCTGGTTTCTTCGTGTTACTAAAAACTGAGCCACAGAAGTTGGTTTTTTTTTTTTTTTAAGCCAGAGAATTTGATGGTGCTGTAACCCCACTGTGTTTGCTTAGTTACCAGGTAGAAAACTAGTGTCATCAGCTCTTTCTCCCAATATCATGCCTCATGAGGATCCTTCCCATCAGTTCCTGCAGCAGAGCCTTGAAAGGGTATACAGTCTTCAACACCTGGACCCTCAAGGAACTCAGGAGCTGCTAGAGTTCACCATCAGGTGAGGGGATTGATCATCCCTTTCCTTTGACACAGTTAACGTTGTTATGCTTGGCTTGATCCTTTTGATTTCTAATGTTGGTTATAGGCTAGTTTTTCTGACTGTGTTGACAGGATTTTCTGATGTTTTTATTTGGATTAGATTGTGGTTTAAGCATATTACAAAGAAAAGCTTTGTGTTCATGACAAGATTGATGATTAGTACAAAACTAGAAAGAGTTACAAAGAACCTGTTTTCAATTTTTCTTACCTTATATTAGTTAGGGTAACAGAAAATGTAACTAACAGTGGCTTAAACAGGATAAAAGGTTAATTGTTTCTCATAGGCGGACAGAGCTGAGATGGCTGATGACCTAGACTCATTCTTTCTTATTTCTCCATCTTTTGCATCAAGTGGCCTTTGGCTGAATATCCAAACTTTAACCATCCCCTTTGTAATCCAGCCTCTAGGAAAAAGGAAAGAGCAGAAGGGCATCATTTCTACAACCACTCCCTTTTAAAGACACTTCCCCAAAGTTGCATGTTCTAATTTTACTTGTGTCCCATTGACTAGAACTTAAGTCACATAGCTATATCTAGCTGTAAGGAGCTAGGAAAGGTAGTCTTTGTTCTGGGTGAGCAGTGCTTAGTTAACACTTAGTGACTCTGTTACTAAGGAAGAAGAGAAGGATATCGAGAACAATCAGCAGAGTCTGCCAGGCCCTATTAGTATGTCCTGAATGATTTGAAAAGAAATGAAACCCATTTGCCTTTATTTTTTTTAATTTTTAAAATGAATTTATTTATTTATTTTTGGCTGCGTTGGGTCTTAGTTGCTGCGCGCGGGCTTTATCTGGTTGTGGCGAGCAGGGGCTACTCTTCGTTGCGGAGCACGGGCTCTAGGCGTGCGGGCTTCAGTAGTTGTGGCACATGGACTTTGTTGCTCTGCAGCATGTGGGATCTTTCCGGACCAGGGCTTGAACCCGTGTCCCCTGCCTTGGCAGGAGGATTCTTGACCACTGCGCCACCAGGGAAGCCCCCCATTTGCCTTTAGCAAAGACAATATCTGTCTGCTTTTGTAAATAAGGTTTGATTGAAGCACAGCCACACTCATTTGTTTAGGTACTGTCTATGGCTGCTTTCATTGCTGCAGTGGTAGATTGAGTAGCTACCACAGAGACTATATGGACTACAAAGCCTAAAATGTTTACTATGTGACCCTTTACAGAAGAAGTTTGCTGACCCTGAAGTGATGCCTGGATCACATTTTCTTTCTCATCTGCTCCTTCACCAACGTGATTAAATTTAGAAACTGCTACTGAAGTTTTTGGCCCTGAGCCCAGGAAAAAAAGCTCTACTTCCCCACTCAGCCACACCTAAATAAACATTTAGTTTTGTCCTTGACAGTTTTCTATCCAGTTGGCACTGAGAAGGTACAAAATGCACAAAAGCAAGCCAATTTGGTCATCACCTGCAGTGCTGGCTATTAGTAGGTACTCAGTAGACACCCAGGTTTGAGTCACTCTTATGATCTGGATTTTATGAGGTGATAGTCCTATTGGGCTTCGGGCTGGTCAGACCGCAGTTCTAGTGCTGTGGTCAGTCCCGGGCACTATGTTTCTAGTTAAGTGCATTCTGAGAAAGGTGGCCAGGATGGTGAAAGATCCGAAAAGGAAAGCCGATGGTGCAGCAGTTACTGATGACCTACTGTGTTTTACAAATACTATTGCAGTTAGATGTCGTTAACCATTTTACAGTGAAGAAATAGAAATTTGGGGAAATGAAGCAATTTGCTAGGAAGTAGCAGAACTGGGATTTAAATCTAGCTTTGTTTGACTCTAAAATTGTTGCTCTCTGATATGCAGCAGTGAAGGGGATTCTTTTATCAGTGGAGGTACGTCAGATGATCCCTGGGGTTCTTCAGAATTTACATTTTTCCGTAGTTGCTGAAAAGTGAAATGTTAGTCAGAATTTCATACAGAAGTTTCTCTGATTAGGACTCTGGCCGTTTACTTGTTAGTACTAGTATCAAACAAACTTCACCGTCAAACACATTGTCCTTTGTTGTAATCTAAGCAGCCATGTCACCCAAATAAGATTTCACCTCACTGCTGTAGTTCAGTGAGGACCCTGGGGGGATGATTTTTTTGGTTTGTTTTTAGAACTTGACATAACTACTTTGTCTTCACCACTGTATTTTGGGTGCCTTATTTAGGAGCTTAGTA
Organism: Monodon monoceros; assembly: GCF_005190385.1. Lineage (NCBI taxonomy): Eukaryota > Metazoa > Chordata > Mammalia > Artiodactyla > Monodontidae > Monodon > Monodon monoceros. The sequence continues at coordinate 52,889,907 of NW_021703784.1, forward strand.
AATATTTGTTGAAAACTCTGGTTATGATGGCTTAACCAGGAATGAAGACTTTTAATATTTTTATAGATGGCATTTTCTTCTGGTCATACCTCACCTTCAGTTGCATGGATTTAATCTTTTATAAGGCTCCACTATCCTTGATCATAGTAAGAGCTGCTGTCTATTAAGTGCCCACTCTTCTGTTTTATGTACATTATTTCATTGAATTTGAAAACAATTCCATGAGAATTATCCAATTTTTACAAGGAGTGAGGGAACTGGAGTTCATTAATTTGTTATATGGTTTTTTAGCGCCAAGCATTGTGCTAGGCAGAAGGGACACAACAGTAAACAAGACATAGTCTCTGCTGCAAGGGATCTTACAGCCTGGTTGGGGAAATAGCTAGGTAAACAGGCAATGCAGTATTGTGCTTTCCACACAATACATTAAGTACAGAGTTTTCTAGAAGACAGAAGGGGGCACCTAACCCTTCCTTTCATGGTTTAAGCAATGACCAGAAGAATGACTAGAAATTAGTCAAGTGAAGAAGGGAGAAGACTGTCAAAGACAAGGAACAGCAAAGCCCTGGACTAGAACATAGGTTTTTCCAGCCCTTCCATCTTGTCACACTGCTCTGTTTCTGCATAAACAGTCTGTATGACATGAAGGATCTGGTATAGTGAGATTTAAAATCCAAAGACTTGTTTCAAATCAAAGAGGAAATCAGAAAAATACCTGGAGAAAAAATGAAAACAAAAGTACAAAAATCCAAAACCTATGGGATGCAGCAAAAGCAGTTCTTAGAGGGAAGTTTATAGCGATACAAACTTACCTCAGGAATCAAGAAAAATCTCAAAACAACCCAACTTTACACCTAAAGCAACCATAGAAGGAAGAACAAAAAAAAACCCAGAGTTAGTAGAAGGAAAGAAATCATAAAGATCAGAGCAGAAATAAATGAAAAAGAGACTAAAAGAACAATAGAAAAGATTGATGAAACTAAAAGCTGATTCTTTAAAAAAAAATAAACAAAATTGATAACCCTTTAGCCAGACTCATCAGGAAAAAACGGGAGAGGGCCCAAACCAATAAAATCAGAAATGAAAAGGAGAAGTTAACAACCAACACCACAGAAATACAAAAGATCATGAGAGACTACTATGAACCACTGTACACCAACAAAATAGACAACCTAGAAGAAATGGACAAATTCTTAGAAAGGTACAATCTCCCAAGACTGAACCAGGAAGAAATAGAAAATATGAACAGACCAATTACCAGTACTGGAGTTGAATCACTAATTTAAATATTCCCAACAAACGAAAGTCCAGGACCAGATGGCTTCACAGGTGAATTCCATCAAACATTTGGAGAAGAGTTAGCACCTGTCCTTCTGAAACTATTCCAAAACATTTCAGAGGAAGGAACACTTCCAAACTCATTCTATGAGGCCACCATCACCCTGCTACCCAAACTAGAAAAGGTATCACAAAAAAATAAAATGACAGGCCAATATCACTGATGAATATAGATGCAAAAATCCTCAACAAAATACTAGCAAACTAAATCTAACAATACATTAAAAGGATCATCCTTCATGATCAAGTGGGATTGATTCCAGGGATGCAAGGATTTTTCAATATCTGCACATCAATCAGTGTGATACACACATTAACAAGCTAAAGAATAAACACCATGTGATCATCTCAACAGATAACAGAGAGCTTTTGATAGAATGGAACATCCACTTCTGATAAAAACACTACAGAAAGCAGGCATAGAGGGAATATACCTCAATATCATAAAGGCCGTATATGACAAACCTGCAGCCAACATCATACTCAGTGGTGAAAAGCTGAAAGCATTCCCTCTAAGATCAGGAAAAAGAGGATGTCCACTCTCACCACGGATCTTCCCGGACTGGGGCACGAACCCGTGTCCCCTGCATTGGCAGGCGGACTCTCATCTACTGCGCCACCAGGGAAGCCCCATTCTCACCACTTTTATTCAACATAGTTTGACATACGGATGGCTAACAGGCACATGAAAAGGTACTCAACATTACTAATTATTAGAGACTGCAAATCAAAACTACAGTGAGATACTATCACCTCACACTGGTCAGAATGGCCATCATCAAAAAGTCTACAAATACTAAATGATGGAGAGTGTATAGAGAAAAGGAACCCTCCTACAGTTTGTGGGAACGTAAATTGGTACAGCCACCGTGGAGAACAGTATAACCTCTAGTGTAATGTAAACATGAATTTTATATGCTGGGAAACCAAAAAACTTGCGTGCCTAGCTAGCTTTATTGTGATATTTGCTTTATTTGTGGTGGTCTGGAACTGAACCCACAATTTTCCGAAGTATGCCTATAATTGCAGTTCACATTGTAAGGATTAAATGAGCTCAAATAAGGAAACACCTAGTACAGTGCACATAGGAGGTGCTTTTTTGTACCTTTTTCATTAAAGAGTCCATAGTCTCCTGATGGATGTCTAAACTGAGGCTTCCTGAGGATCGTGGGCATAAAGAAATACAGAGAATAGGTGTCGCTGTTGCTGCTCATGTTGAGTCCACAACAGCAGCCAGACGTGGGGCTGGAGGATGAGCAAACGATGCTGACTGGGTCTGGAGATCCCAAGGAGAAGGAGGAGGAGGAGGAGGAATTAGTGGATCCCCTAACAGCAGCGAGAGAGCAATGCGGGCAGCTGGAGAAATGTGTAAAGGCTTGGGAGCGGCTAGAGCTCTGTGATGAGCATGTATCCTCCAGGTCACTGACAGAGGAGGATTGCACAGAGGAGGTCTTTGACTTCTTGCATGCAAAGGACCACTGCGTGGCCCACAAACTCTTTAAAGCTTGGAATAAGTGTGCCGATTCATTCACCCCAGCCTTCATCACCTGAGCGTCGGGATATTTCCTTATGGTTTTGAACATGCCGTTTGTTTCTTATTTGTATAACTAAGTTCATGTGAACCTCAAGGATTTTGGCTTAGGCAGGTAGCTTCCGTGTAATTATCAGTGATTCCATCTTAATAAAGCCCAGTGGTCAGCAAAAAAAAAAAAAAAAGAGATACAGAGAGGAAACACTGGGACACAGAGCTTTTTGAGCAGGGCTGCCAAGTTTCTATTTTTGTTTGTATAATAGTTCAGATTTCCCATGGCTAGTTGGGTTGCATCTTGTTTTGTGCAATTCAGAACAAATGCTACAGGGCAAGGGTGGTAGAATGACTTAACACATGGGGGCAGTCAGCTAACGTATAGTCAGCTGGTCAGTGTTCTCTATAATGTAGCAGAAGGCAGAATCTTTCTGGAGATGAAATGGTTCAGACGTAGAATGATTCCGGGCCATCTTTTGCAAGAGAGACATCAGAGATGCGAAAGGGAGAGACCAGCTGGCCGCCAAAATAGGATTTTACAGTTATGGTTAGCTAGTGCAGGGTCTTGCCTTTTATTGTGCTTGATTCCCACACATGAGCAGGCTCTCCGGGATTAGCTCAAATCACCAAAACTCAAAAGAGTCGGTATATAAGCCACAGACCCTAATTTCTTCAGTCACTTTGGAAATAATTCATTTTTGCCCCTTTCCAGGGCATCTCCTTTCTTGTATCAAGGTTCTCAGGAGGCAGCATTAGCTCTCAGAAAGTTGCCTGAAATAAGAGGGAGGGGCTTAGTCCAATGGACAATTTTGTACAGGCTGCTATGAAACCTGATATAGTATCCCAGCCCTGAAACAGCTAACTTCCCTCATGAGCCAGATCTTTAGGTTTCCCACAGTTATCATTTCTATGTGAAATTTTGATACATTAAAAAACCAAGCAGCTTTCTATGAATTTTTTCTGAGATTGTTAGCTTGCTTGCTCGCACTGTCTCTCATTCTCCCTCTCTCTCCTCCCCAAAAAAGAAGAAGAAAGAAAAGAAAAACATTACTTTCTGTAGATGTGTAGCATATTTCCAAAAGAATTTAAAAGAAACTGGTATGGTAGTTGCCTCTGGAAAAGGCTACTGGTTAGCAGCACATAGGTATAGGAAAGTGGACTAATTTAATTGTCTATCCTTTAGTATCTTTTGAATTCTATTCCTTATTGGTGTAATTCTATAGCTAGGTATGTATAACCTATTAAAAAAATTAAATACTTCAAATCAGTAGTCCCAGCCCTGAACACAACTATTTCATGTGTGTGTACCACTTTCTGTTCTCTTGTCCACAGGCAGATGTATTTAATATGGTTGCAATCACTTTGTCTATACCTATATCCAGTTAGCATGCTTTAATTGTGAGTATCAGAAAACCTTATCTCAAATTAACTTATAATGGCTATTTATTTCTTCATATGAACAGAAATCAGAGGCATTTCTTAGTATGGTATGGTTAAGTAGTTCATTTATATCATTAAGGACCCAGTTTCTCTCTCTCTTTGGATTTTTCTTGTCCTCAACATTTGCTTTATCCCAAGGCTTTTTTTCTTTTAGAGTTACAGTATGACTGCCAGTGGTAATCAGGACTATAAAACATTCTTGTTCAGTCTAGTGAGAGATAGAGACAGAGAGAGAGAAAGAGAAAATGAGTGATTCATAGACCACCATCAGACCTGCTTCAAGCATTGAATATAAGTCCTTCCATTAGGACTCATAAGGCCAACCTAGGTGACCTAACCAGGAAGATGATGTGTGCTAATTAGCTTAGTCCAGTTGGGCTCTATCTGGAACTAGGTTTGGGGCACCTTCTCTTGAACAAAATCAGGGTTCACTTAGTAAGGAAAAAGTGGAAAATTACTAACTAGGTAGGCAGCCAATGGAGCCCACTATGATACCTTAAAATTTTTTTTTCTGATGATATAAAACATACTTACCGATTGTATAAAACACTTGGAAAATAAAGCATAGTTAGGAGAAGGCACTAAAAAACACCCTAATACCTCTATCTAGAAAACAGGTTGCTCTGTTTTTTCATATTTCATATATGTGTGTGTATATATATATATATATGTATATATATATATGGTTTTTACATAGTTGAGATCATATACCTTATTACCATATTATATTTTAATGGTTGTAGAATATTCCATTGACTGTATGTACAGTAATTTATTTAATAATTCCTCTACCATTGGATATTTAAGTAGTTACTGGGTTTTACTATAACATAACAATGAATATTGCGGGGCATAAAGTATTTCATTTCTGTTGAATGTTTCCCTTAGAATTACTTCGTAGCATAAAGCTACTGATCAAAACTTTTGACTATATGTGTGGCTTTTATAACGTAGTACAGTACTGTTTTCCAGAAGAATTATAGCAGCTTAAACTGCTATCAAAGTGTAAGTGAAAGTTTCATTATAACCACTTCAGCATTGAGTGCTGTCATTTAAAATTTTTTTACCAATTTACTAGGTATAAAATGGTAAAAAGCTTTTGACATGATCTTTAATTGGTGTTATTCTTATTCTGTGTTTGGCTTGGGTTTTTATTTACTACAGGGATCTGCAAAGACTTGGAGAACTTCAGTCTGAATTGGCAGGAGTAGCTGACTTCTCTGCTACCTATCTGAGGTGTCAGCTTCTTCTCATCAAGGTTGGTTTGAATCCATTTTGTTCATGAGTGTGTTGCTAAGAATGCAGTTTAATGGACCCAGCAGTGTTTGAGGCTATAAGTAGAAAAATAACTGGTTTTATGCAACTGCTTAGCAATGGGGAAATTATGTACTCTGTAGTATAATTATATTTGCCTCTAATTAAAGAATTGTTAACTCATATATGAATTTGAATTTTTTAATTTGAGAGAATTCCTTTATCATATAATTAGAGCAGGTTGGATAACCATTTGCATTAGAATCCCAAGGATTTTAATTGTTTTTTAACAATTTGATTAGCAAAGATCTTATATAAACATTTGTATTTTATATATTTATATATTTCTAAATGCTAATTGCATTTGGTCAAAGTCAAATTAGTCAAAGGTTGATTTCATTGCTTTTAAGAGCTAATGACTTGCTGTCATTTCATACTAGGTAGTTAGAGTACATATATATACACACACAAAATTGGTACCCAAAAGCTGTTTCAGTTCCCTGAGTTGAAAACCAGTTAAACTAGCTCAATAGCTGTCAGCTTCTGCAGCAGAGCTCTGCTATAAATTTAGGCTTAGAATTTAGAAGAGCCCTTCTAACCTGATAAGACTTAACTTGGCTTTAGTTCTAAATGTGGTTAGTCTTCAAAGTTATTAATGATATTTGACCAAAGTCAGAATAAATGGAGGCGTCAGAAATTATTTGCCACTGTAAGATATGTGAGCTTAGGGTTTTGTAGGTGTGTGTATGCATGTGAAGATGAGTGTGTACACTGAAGTAGTTTGGGATTTAAACAGTCCTTATTTGGCTAGATAGATTCTTTCAAATATATATGCCTGTGTAACCACCACCACGGTTAAGATATAGAAGATTTCCATTACCCCCAAAAGTTCCTTCATGTCCCTTTGCACAGTTATTTGGCTTTTCCAAGCTTCTATGAAACAAGGCTAATAATAACTCTACCCAGGTAAGGATTGGTAGCAAGCAGTGCATGTGAAAACCCTTGGTCTAGTGTCTGGTACATAGTGAGTGCCGTGTCAGTGTTGGTCTTCTTCCTTCTTCCTTGGCTTGTTGTCTTCTAGATAGCAATATAAGAAGGCCTTTGAAAAGAATCCACTTTTCTTTAGTAGGAAAAGAGAAGAGATTACTCCTAAAAAGAACACAGAACTATGTTTTTTATTCAGCGTCATGTAGGAGAAGTGTAGGTAAGGGACCCAGACTTAGAACCCAAGGCAGGCAAGTGTTTGATAATAGGGGAGGAGCTAAATAAATCGTGGCACGTCTACTCAACAGTATATTCTGTAGCAATAATGATCTTTATGAAGAATTATATAAGAACATGACCAAATGTGACATAATATTATGTACCCAAAGAAGCACACAAAATTACTTCTGCTTTCTGACTACAACTATATAAAAAAACATGCATATAGGAAGTGATTGGAAGCAAATATTCAAAAACAATAACTCTTAATGGTAGTATGATTTAGGTTATTAAACAATTTCTATATCTATAGTCTAGACCTGCCACTGTCAAATACAGTAGTCACTAGGTATGTGTGACCATTGAGCACTTTAAATGTTCATGTTGAGGACTTCCCTGATGGTGCAGTGGTTAAGAATCCGCCTGCCAATGCAGGGACACGGGTTCGATCCCTGGTCTGGGAAGATCCCACGTGCTGCGGAGCAACTAAGCCCGTGCACCACAACTACTGAGCCTGTGCTCTAGAGCCCACGAGCCACAACTACTGAGCCCAAATGGCACAACTACTGAATCCCACCCGCCTAGAGCCCGTGCTTCGCAACAAGAGAAGCCACCGCACTGAGAAGCCCATGCACCGCAAGGAAGAGTAGCCCCGCTCGCCGCAACTAGAGAAAGCCCGTGCCCATCAACGAAGACCCAATGCAGCCACAGATAAATAAATAAATAATAAATAAATTTATAAAAATAAGTAAATAAATGTTCATATTGAGATGTGCTGTAAGTGTAAAATACACACTGTATTTCTTAGACTTAGTATGGAAAAAATGTAAACTATCTCATTAATTATTTAAAAAATATTGATTGCATAGTGAAATACTATCTTATTTATACTGGGTTAAATAAACTATATTAAAATTAATTTCACCTGTTTCTTTTTACTTTTAAAGATGTGGCTACTATAAAGTGTAAAATTACATACACGGCTTGTGTTATATTTATGTTGTATAGTGTTAGTCTAGGTTTTCTGTAATGTCATTATGCCTGTAATTAAGAAGGGCTGTGAAAATAAGAGACTATAGCAGAGGTTTAGATGAGATGGCCGTATGGATGGATAGGCGAGGAGGGAGATGGAAGGTAAAATCCATGGCTCTAAGTGATAGTTTTGAATGTGCAGAGATTGAGAGAGGGAGGAATCTAGGAAAGCTTCTTGATTTCTTGTTCGAGTATGTTGGTAAGGTGATGGGGCTGTTCAAAGGATAGAGAGCATGGAGCAAAGAAAAAGGAACTAAGTCAGGGAAGAAGGGTCTAGGCAGTCTGGTTAGTCCAGTGACTCTGGGATCAAGGAGGTCCCAGAGCCTCAGAAGCCTGGCTTGCCTGGGCATTCTTGGTGAGGCCTTCATGGCTCCTGCACTCTGCTTGCAAGCTCTGGTCTGGAACATAGGGTCTTTGGGCCAAGAATTGAATGGGGAGGAGTTCATTTGGCCCAAATCATTGGTCTCCTCTCTGTCCATAATAGGTAGGACTTACTGGCCTAAAAGAATAAGAATGAGAGGAAGTCTTGATCACGGTAAATTTTCAAAGCAAAACAGACACTTAAGTCTCAAATTATATGGCAGTCTTTTTGACCTCTGTGTTCTGTCCTCTCCTGATTTGTTAGGCCTTGCAGGAAAAGCTGTGGAATGTGGCTGCCCCTTTGTATTTGAAGCAGAGTGATTTGGCCTCAGCAGCAGCAAAACAGGTAAGCTTATTGAGACCTTCTCCTCAGGTGGATCTCTGTCCAGATCTCTGTCCAGAAATTGCATTGTCTAAGTTAGAGTCAGAGGCGTTCACAAGGCTCTGCTGTGGCCTCCCCATTTTCAGCCTGTGTCAGAAGTTAGTGATACGAGAAGCAGCATAATTAGGGGACACAGCACTGGCTTTAGAGTCTGGGGACTTGGGTTCTGTTCCCATGTCTGCCTCTAATTTGTTGGGTGGTGTTGAGCAGGTTACTTAACCTCCCTGATTTCTAAGATTTCTTTTGTGTTCTAAAATATTATTAGTTTGTATTTCAGATATACTAAAATCTAATAAATACTATCATGAATCTTTCATCTGAAAATGTAGCTGAACTCATTTTGAGGTGGTTATATTTTTAGCCTGTACCATCTCTCTTTCTCTCTCTTTTCTTTAACCATCTCTTGAATATTTAAAGGTCTGTTTTTTCCTCCTCAGTTCATTAAGTAGCATTTAATTTTACTTGCCTTAAGTTTATTTCTTTCTAGTTTTGAGCAATTTCCCTTCATTCTTGGGTATTGGGATTTGGTGAACTCTTCTGGGTCATGTCTTCCCAATAGTAAGCCTGTATATGACTAATTACAACCCAGTAGGAAGATAATGATGGTGACTATGATTGTTACATTACAGTTCACTAAATGATTTCAAGTCTATTTTAATTAGCCCTCATAATAATCCCATTAGGTTGGAATAAGTATTAAGTCCATTTTACAGATGAAACAACGCTCAGCAAGGTTATATTCGTAGAGCTATAGGTAGTAAGTCAGGAACTTGAGCTCAGGTACTCTGATACCCAGAGTCTGTTTTCTTTCCACTACTCTGCTTCATCTCTCATCTAATCTAGACTCCCTCTCAGACCTGCCATGTGGCTTATTGTAGGGGAGTAGAACTTAATGACAACAGAACACCAATAGGCCATGTTGGGAGGGATGGGACAGGGAGCAGTAGTCTGGAAGAAAGAGAAAGGAATTACCATTGCTATGTGACAGTTACTGTGCTAAGCACCTTCCATACCTCATTTAATCCTTTAAATTTTATGATGTTGGTGCTGTTTCTTCTGCATTTACAGATAGGGAAACTGAGGCACCATGTAATTAGGAAACTTATCTTACTGTCAGTTGTAGAAGACAGCTGACAGGGCTCTGACTCCAAAGCCTTCAATGGGAGGCAAGCATCATTGCCTGCCATCATTGCTTGCCTCCCATTGAAGAAAGGGAAGGGAAAGAGAAGCATCATTGTGGGGGATTCGCTGACTTGGATAGAACAGAGCGAGAGCTTAAGATGCACTGGGCTTGAGCTGAGGTCACTGACATTGTTTTCTGCACTGATTCCCTCCCTAAAATCCCTCTGAGAGACCAGGCCCATAGAACAGTCTGGATGGCTAACAGGTGGTCAGTGGTTCCTAATACTAAATTCTTGAGGACTTTTCCTGAGGATTACGTTTCCATACGTATTCATTTGCCACCACATCACAGTGAATTTGCTTTAGTTACAAGCAGTGCTTTACAGTTTTATCAGTGTTTAAACTTTCATATCTTTATATCATCAACTAAGATGATATTACCAGATGGAAGTTTGTTTTTTTAATTGACAAAATAATTTATTCTCTCAACATGTATATTAATTTCTCTCAAATTACACTAGTTTCTCTCAACATAGGCACTTAAAAATCTCAGTTCAGAATTAAAACATAGGCATTAAAAAAAGCACTCTGTGCAGATCTGGTTTCACTTAGAATCCTGTGCTGCTCTTTGCTCTTAAGTAAGACTATAATCTGCTTATTACTTATCTCTTCCTTATAGATCATGGAAGAAACCTACAAAATGGAGTTCATGTATAGTGGCGTGGAGAACAAGCAGGTGGTGATTATCCATCACATGAGGCTGCAGGCCAAAGCCTTGCAACTTATAGTAACAGCACGGACTGCTCGAGGGTAAGATGTGTGGTTGGTGAAAAAGGGTGGCTGAGTCCTTTTAAAGACACTTACAACTGCATTCAGAGATCTCACCAAGGTTAATGATGCGTGAAATAATATTTAGGAAAGACTACCTACAAGCTCTTCATTTTTTCAGATATTCCAAGTTACATTCTTGGATCAGATTAGATCCCTGGAAAAACCCTTTGGTGGCTCTCCATTGCCTACAACACAACATAGGGCTTCATCTGGCAACAAGGCATTCTGTATAGTCCTTGATAGATTTCTTTAAGAATATAGTGCCAGAACCACTTTTTTTCTCTTCTGATGGGACTAGTGCTCTACCTTAGGCAGTAAAGACAAATTATGAGAATGTATGGTGCTGTGAGACTACTTTGTTCAAATCCTGACTCTCTACTTACTTGTTGTTTGATTACAGACAGGTTTTTTTTAGCCTCTCTGTGCCTTGTTTTCCTGTTTGTAAAATGAGAACCATGACAGCATCTATCTCATGGGGTTTCTATGAAAAATGAATGGGATAATACATGTAAAAGCACTTAGCATGGTACTTAGCACATAGTAAGAGCTCATTATAATTGTAACTGTTAGACTTTCTGATAATGAGAATTGCTATATTTCATTGATTCTAAAATGCACATTTAGAAATTTTACTTCTCTGAAATCAGATATTTTGATGGTGTGCCGTAGTTTGAAAGTGTTTTTGTTTCTTGGTGTTTCATAAAATAAAGGTGCATCTTAAGAATAATGGCACCACGGATTTAATGTAATATAGTGCTTAGGAAACTCGTTATCAGACAGGAGACACATTTGATGCTCAGTCCACCAGTTGTGTCAGCCTAAAAATAGTGTAGAGAAATAAATATGAGTGTTTAAGTGAGCACTGAAAAATACATTAAAAGGAACATTGTATTATTTTATTTCTTTGCTTATCTTGATAGTGACCTGATAAACTCAGGTAGTGATTTAATCTTAGAGATAGCCATACATTCATTTAACAAATGTTTAATTCCTGCTATGTGCCAGTCACAGCTGAGAAAAGATAGGTGCTTGTGCTGGCATCTACACTTTTTTTTTTTTTGCAGTACGTGGGCCTCTCACTGTTGTGGCCTCTCCCGTTGCGGAGCACAGGCTCCAGACGCACAGGCTCAGCGGCCATGGCTCACGGGCCCAGCCGCTCCGCGGCATGTGAGATCTTCCCGGACCGGGGCACGAACCCGTGTCCCCTGCGTCGGCAGGCGGACTCTCAACCACTGTGCCACCAGGGAAGCCCTACGCATTTTTATTTAAAGAAAATAAATATCTTTTTCAGTTTATGTATGATTACTGTAAAACTTTAAATATTGTAGATTAAGTGAACATTCTGTTCTCTGGTAATCTACCCCTTGTAAAACAAATGACTAAAAGTGTAGATTATAAATGCGTGTATTAGTGTAAATCGAATCATAATATACTTGGCTGTTCTGCCATATTTTCATTTCATCCAACAATATAATATTTCGTATTTCCATGTCATTGTATAAAGATTCCAATATATTTGGTGTTTACTCATGCTATATTTTATATTTTCCATTTGTATGCATACCTGCTTCTTTTTCTTTTTCCTTGATTTTTGCTGGAAATTTTTTATTGTTTTGTTTCTTTCTTCTTCCAGGGGTTTGAAAGTTCTGTACCCTAATTTTAACCTATTCAAGTGAGAGGCAGTAGAACATAATGATTAAGAGGGCTGGGGTGCCTCATTGATTTGATTCAGATCTTGACTCCACCATTTGCAAACTTAGTGACCTTGGACAAGTTACTTAAGAACTTCTGTCTCAGTTTATTTCCCATAAGTTAAACTGGGATAATAATAGTACTTGCCTCTCTGTCATAGGGTTATTGTAAGGATTATTGAGTTATTATATGTAAAGCCCTTAAAATACTGCCTGACACATTAAGAGTAAACACTTGACAAATGTTAGCTCATTTTAGTTGTATAAATAGTATTTTTACTCATATATATATATAAATTTTTTTTTATTTTTGGCTGTGTTGGGTCCTTGTTGCTGTGCATGGGCTTTCTTTTTGCAGCGAGCGGGGGCTACTGTTCGTTGCCGTGCACGGGCTTCTCATTGCAGTGGCTTCTCTTTGTTGCAGAGCACGGGCTCTAGAGCACAGGCTCAGTAGTTGTGGCGCACGGGTGTAGTTGCTCCACGACATGTGGGACCTTCCCGGACCATGGCTCGAACCTGTGTCCCCTACACTGGCTGGCGGATTCTTAACCACTGCGCCACCAGGGAATCCCTACCCTTATATTTTTAATAAACAGATTGACCTTATATTTTTCAGCATTAAAAAATAGAATTTATGATCATCTCTATCAAGACCATATCTAATCAAAATGAAAGTTTTAGTGTATTTTTATTTGATTGTTTCACGCTGTTAAATAATTTAGAATTTAGTTTCAGATTGTTCTTTTTTTTTTTTTTTTGTGGTACGCGGGCCTCTCACTGCTGTGGCCCCTCCCGCTGCGGAGCACAGGCCCTGGACGCGCAGGCCCAGCAGCCATGGCTCATGGGCCCAGCCGCTCCACGGCATGCGGGATCCTCCCGGACTGGGGCGCGAACCTGTGTCCCCTGCATCGGCAGGCAGACTCTCAACCACTGCGCCACCAGGGAAGCCCTCAGATTGTTCTTTTTTTAAATTGAAGTATAGTTGGTATACAATATTAGTTTCAGGTGTACAGCATAGTGATTCAGTATTTTTACAGATTATACTCCATTAAAAGTTATTATAAGATAATGGCTATAATTCCCTGTGCTGTACAATATATTGGATTATGGTTTTTAACGTATCTCTTATTTTAAGAATTCTTTCTTAAAATAGCATTAGTCTTTATAAGTACATTATCAAAATAATTTAGCTCCAGCTTACCCAGCACTGTTCTTTTTGTATCACAATTGCCTTTTAAAATTCCTTGTTCTAATTCACCATTTATCTGACTGGAACACATTCGCTAGTATTGCTTTTCAGAGTAAGTATATAAGTAGTATACTCATTGAGACTTAACATATCTAAAACTGCCTTTCTTTTGCTCTCATACATAATTGGAATTCTTTCAGAACTCTGTTAATATTGCTATGTTACCTTTTAGTATTTCATGTTACAGTTAGGATGTCTGATGTCTGTCTGGTTCTCTTTCCTTTGTAGTTAGCTTATTTTTCATGGCTCAAAGCTGTAAACTTTTCTTTTTCTTTTTAGAATTCAGAAATTTCATCAGGATATGTCTAGTTATGTGTTTCCTTTCATTATTCTTACTGACTTTTAATGGGACTTCGAAGTCTCAGCTCTGTTTTATCTCAGGGATTTTTTTCCCTCTATTATTTCTTTAATTACTACTTCTTCCATCCACTCCAGTCTGCCATACTAGATATTGTATCTTCTGGATCTATTTTCCCTATATCTTATCTTTTCTCTCACAATTTCAGTTTCTTTTTCTACTTTATATTCTGAGTAAATTCCTCAACGTACTCTTTTAATTTACCATTTCAGTTTTCATCATTTTTCATTTAGTGTTCTTCAATTGTTGAGTTGATTTCATTATTATTATTTCCAAGTGTGCTTTCTTCTGTGTACCTTTTTTGTAGCAGTTTTTCTCACTTTATCAATGCGATATCCTTTCAAATATCCTCTTAAATCTTAATCAGGTTGTTTATTAGAATTTTAAAAAAAGCTTTCTGTGCTTTCTTCCCTTGACATTACCTCACTGAGGTCTGCTTGGTCTCCTTTACAGCTCCTTATCATCCTTATAACATCTAATAATTTTTCATTGTCTTTGAATACTTATAAGTGAAAGTTTAGACTAGTTTAAATTGGTAACTGGTATAGCCTTCCCCAACAGTTATAGGTCAATGTTTGGTTTCCCCTAGTGGGCCTCACTCTTACATTGAAAGTGGGGGTTCTTAGTGCTAGAGGCCTACTTCATGTACGTACCATGTAGGTGAGGCTACCTACTCTGCTTGGGGGTTGGGGAAGAGTTCCCAAATCTTTTTGTATTTTACTGCTTGGAAATTCTCCAAGTTGGTTGTACGTGAACAAGCCAAAAAAGGTGCTACTTGGCCAAATTGCTTTCATTTCAGTCTCTGCTTAGCTGGAGTTCTCCCTTCCAGCCCTCTCATCCTAGGTGGTCTTTGGTTGGTTAACCTCACCAGCAAATTTCAGTTCCACTTCTAGTAGTTTGTCAGAGTTAAGAAAGTTTCAAGTGCTACCTGCTTTTTAGGAAAATAATTCAAATTAATGTTGGTTGTAGAGTACATTTCCATCTGCCATTTATCATTTATCCATTCAACAAATATTTATTGCATAGCTGCTTGTGTCAGGAAATACATGATGAATGATACAAAGTCCCTACTCTCATGGAGCTTACGGTTTAGTAGAAAAACTTGACTCGGTTATTAAGAACCTTGATACCATTCTCTTACATGTTTTTATATAAGGAAAGAGTATTTGTTTTTTCTTCACTGGAACTTTACTCCTTCAATTAATAATATATTAATGAAAATGAGTGGAACATTCCCTGCAGAAATTATAATAAATAAAACGCACAAAGATCAAAGGAAAAATCTGTTGTGTGATTAGTAAGTTATATTGGCCTGGCATGTTGCCTGGCTTATCTAGGTACTCTAAGTACTACTTGACCAAAGAAGCCAAGATAGAGAAGAAAGCATATAGTCTGTGTCTGTGTGCAAAGTAGTAACAAAACTTTTTCCCCTTCTGCATGAAAATTTGACCTTTGGTTTCCAGATCTCTTCCCTGGTAAGGTGATCGCATCAACTCTATTACTAGGTGACACTGCTATGGTAAAAATGATCTCTGAGAAAATTACATGTACACTAGAAGGAACTATCAGTGAACTATAATTACCTAATGCAGACACCATAGCTTTGGGCTTCATTGAATGCAGTGATTCTTGTAACTGAGCATATCCCTGTGGGGACCCTGGAAGGTATGCCTTTGGATTACTTCAAGAGATATTAGCACCTATGGAGCATGAGGCTTCTAAGTGAAGATGGTCTCCACATTCACCTGATGTAGATCTCATCTCCTTGAACCTGAGCTGTCAGTGGCAAGGTCAGAGCTCCCAGACAGCTATGTAGATGGTTGAATGGGCTGCTGCAAGGACTCCTGCAGAGGAGGAATATGACATTGCACTGCCTGTAAGCTGTGCTTCTGTCCTATATCCTTACTGAATCTGGTGCCAAGTGTGGCCTGTGATAGTCTTTGATTTTGAATGTACATTGAGCCTAATGGGCACTGCAGTGTTTTAATTAGGTCTTGGGATCCTGGCAAATATTTCCCCCTAGGTCCATTAGGAGTCCTCTGTTTCTCTTACAGATAATTTTTATAGTATAATATGCTCGTTGTCTTTTCTTGTGGGCTCAGGTTTCTGGAACTTTGGTCTTTACTCCTCAGTTCTCAGATTTCACAAGCAAATTACATGGGTTTTTGTTTGTTTTGTTGTTTTTTCTTTTCTACAGAGTTGACCCCTTATTTGGGATGTGTGAAAAATTTTTACAGGAAGTGGACTTTTTTCAGAGGTAAGTATTTCATCACTTTCTAGCTTATTAAATCTTGGTTATGTAAAGATCGTACTTACAGGGAAACAAGAGCAATCACAAGCCAGAATCTTTGGTTTAGCCCATGTAACCAAGCTATTATGATACATGCAGTATGCCCTAATTTGTATACAGGTGGCTCTCAGTATCCATGGGTTCTGCATTCATGGATGCAGAGGGTTCGACTGTATTATTCCATTTTTATATAAAGGACTTGAGCATCTGTGGATTTTGGTATTTGCAAGGGGTCCTGGAACCAATCCACCACAGATACTGAGAGATAACTGTATTTTCTTTACTGGTATATAAACTTCTTAGGTTAGCTAAACACACAACATAATAATAAAAACATTAGGAATTTTTTTGATTCAGCACTCAGCTGGGCCAGAAAAAGACAAATATTATGTGAGAAAACACAAACTCTTGTTGAAAAATCACAACTTGTCTATTTTTCTTCACCATGGATCTTAAACTTGCATATTTCTGTCTAATCTACAAAAATTGTTCCATCATTCTATAGGTAGCTTTTATTTTGTAGCATAGATATGTTTTCTCAGGATTCATTATGAAGTAAATCAGCTAAAACATATGCAGTCGATGAGTGGAAGGCTTGGTGAAACAGGGGGGGTCGAGGTAGTGACCTTGACTGTGACCTGTGGTATGCTGGCGATACAATACTGGGAAGAAGGCATTTATAGGATTTTAAAATCTAATATTTATTAAGTCTAATATTTCATTTTTTCACTCCTTGCTTCTACCCCCATGAACTTTACCAAACCTGACTCTACAGGTTTGTATGACTCTACACTTCTCAGGCTTTTTTCATTCGGGTGATGATGGCTTCCTATAGGGCTGAGTTGCAATACTACTCTTCACCAATAGGAGCTGCTCTAGTAAATGATGCAATCTAGCTTGACTCTTTAGATCCTGACTTCAAATCTCTACGAAGTCCATGCCTTACTCTTGGTTTTAGATTTTTTTTTTTTTAATTGAAGTATAGTTGGTTTACAATGTTGTATATGTTTCTGGTGTACAGCAAACTGATTTAGTTAGACATGGTTTTAGATTCTTTAAGGTGGAGAGTCTTGTTTTTGCACAGTTGGGTTGGAGAGATTTTTGGAAAGATGACAGCTCTGATTTGCCACAGACGAGGATCTGTTGTTAAGGGCTGCACATTCTTTCTTAATTCAGCCTCTGAGTCCCTATACTGATATCACCCCTCAGTGAAATATTTTTGACTATCTCCTTCTACAAAGCAGAGTACTGTGGAATCATTCAGAGCTGGGAGTAAGTTAACTTTTTTTAAGCCTCAGTACAACATTATCCTCTCTGAATCTCAATGTTCCTATCAGTGATGCTCCATTAAGACAGGCTTTTTCTTCTCTTTTGCTCAGTATAATATCCTCAGTGTCTAGAATAGTACTTGGTAAGACCTAAAGACATATTTGTTATATTAATTAATGAATCTGTAATATGACAATAATAATTCTAACAATGCACAGGACTACTGGGAGGATTAAATAAGATAGTGTAAAACACTTAAGAGGATGCCTGGCATATATAGATATTTAATAAGCAAGGCTATTATGATGGTCATGTCACTACAGCATAATTACATAGGTGCATGACTTTCCTCGGTAACCATGAACTCCTCCAGTTCATCACTTTTCCTACCTCAGGGCTTGGCAGAAGTTTAGGGCTCAGCCTGTGGTGAATGAATGCATAGCTGCTTCTGTTTGTTCCTTCAGGTGTTTCATCGCTGATTTGCCCCACCTGCAGGACAGCTTTGTGGACAAACTTCTTGACCTCATGCCCCGACTTATGACATCCAAACCTGCAGAAGTGGTCAAAATTCTACATACCATGCTGCGGCAGAGTACCTTCCTACACCTCCCCCTTCCAGAGCAGGTCAGTGTCTGTGTCATACCCCTTCAGGCGAAATCCATCCAGAGAGCATCCAAAACTGCTCATCTTGGTGATCTTCTTTGACCAGTGGAGGAGCTGGGTTAGGGCCTTTCCTCTGATTGACTAACATGTGTCCACCCATTAGATAAGGAGACAGAAAGGCAAGGATCATGTTTTGTTACCCAGAGATGACCTGGCTTTAGAATCGTATTTTCTTCTTGCTTACAGATCCACAAAGCCTCAGCCACCATTATTGAGCCAGCGGGCGAGTCAGACAACCCTTTGCGGTTTACCTCTGGGTTGGTGGTGGCCCTGGATGTCGATGCAACCCTGGAACATGTTCAGGATCCTCAGAGCACTGTGAAGGTCCAGGTCTGTCAGGTTTTGGTTCCCATGGAGCTTCTAAACTGACTTTGTGTTGGAACTTTTAACTTTAGCACCCCTGTAATCTCTACCTGAGGGACAGAAACTGGGGAGAGAGAAGAGATAAGTTTTTATGGACAAGAGCCTGGGTGTGAATCCCAGCTCTACTGCTGAGTATGGTCTGGAGGAAGTTACTTTAAACTCTGAACCTTAGATTCTGCAACTGACAAATAGGAATAGTTGACATTGAAATGAAGTGATGTGTATAAAGTTCCTGGTCCCCAGTAAGGGTTCACTAAATGACAGGGCCGCTTCTATTCTTATAATGTGAAGTTAAGACTTGGTATTTTCAGGGCTAAGCAAACTGTAATAAGTCCTTTTCCGGTTGTAGGTGGGTCAGCTTGGTGAATACAGTTTATGGGTGGGAAAAAGTAGTCACTAGGGAGTATTCTTTCCAAGTTAGATAGATGTACTAGAGAGACAGGAGAGATGCAGTATAGACACTAAGCAATTTAACAGTCAGTAGTTAAGCCCCACTAAGAGTCCTACCCATTTACACCCCCTCCCTCCCTCCCTTCCATCCATCCATGCTTACTCTATTGCACATGCTAAGTGCTAGGCAAGCATGTCAGAATTCGTGCCCTGAGGATGCTTAGTTTCAGTGAGAGACAGACAAATGGACAGGCAGTTGTAAAACAGAAGTTCAGTCATCAGTTCCAACAGGCACAGGATGAATTAAGAATGTTATGGCCTCTTATTAAATCCTGATTGCTCACACAACATAGATCTAACTTTGGGAGCCACTTGCAACACTGCCTCCTGAAATGAGACCTAACTTTTTAAATAACCTGACCTATTCTCAAGACTAAGAGACTGGGACTTCCCTGGTGGTGCAGTGGATGAGACTCCGCGCTCCCAATGCAGGGGGCCCGCGTTTGATCCCTGGTCAGGGAACTAGATCCCACATGCATGCCGCAACTAAGAGTTCACGTGCCTCAACTAGGGAGCCGCTTGCCACAACCAAGGAGCCCGCCTGCCGCAACTAAGTGTTACTGAGTTCAAGCTCGCTCTGCTCACTGTACTACAGGCCAGTGAATCGGGAGATGAGGTGTTGAGACAAGGAATACGACTTTATTCGGAAAGCCGGCAGACCAAGAATATGGCAGACTAGTGTCTCTGAAAAACCATCTTACCTGGGTTTGGATGCCAGTTTCTTTTATAGAACAGAGAGGGGGAGGAGGTGAGGAAGTAAAGTAAAAAGGCCGTAAGTTTTGCAAATGTCCCCTGGAATGGCTAGCCTCAGGGAGGGGATGTGTTAATTTCTTCTTTCTTGCAGCCACCCACAGGTGGACAGGGTCAGGATGCTTCCCCCAACAAAGGCACTTTGGTTTAACATAACATTCAGGCAGAGGGACAGGGTTCCCCGAGGCAGGCCGTTATGTATAGACAGTATCCTTTTAGTGAACAAGAGCAGGAAAGCAAAGGTTAAAGTAAAAGAAACAGGTCCAACATGTAGCCAGATATGGCTCTTCTCTGTTACATAAGGAGCCCATGTACGGCAACTAAGGAGCCCGCGAGCCGCAACTAAGACCCAGCACAACCAACCAACCAACGAACGAAATAAATAAAGAAAATAAAGATTAAAAAAAAAAAAAAAAAAAAAGAAAGACTAAGAGACTGGTTCAGTGAGATAATGGACCGATCTACCGACTTAGCTTCTGGATTGTGAAGCTTCTTAGAAGTTTCAAAGGCAGGAATGAAGGGGAACATAATACACCACCCCAAAATAAGCCTTTTTGGCCTAAGGATTATTTTGGGATGATTATTTTTGAGAGGCTGTAGACTGGAAACAGAGTAGAATTGCCCTTTTGTGCGGGAAATTTACATTTATAAGGGAAATCTCCATTTGTAAGGTATCTTCCTCTCGGTACCAGAAAGGGAAGCAAGACTAAATCTCTAGAAATTCATCAGTGAAGACTATGCCAACTTAAATTTGCATAACACTCGTACCCTTGATTATTGTGTTTTACCTGATAACCTCCCGTAACAGGCTCCCTTCCTCTTCAACATCTTCCTTTTGTTTTTAGCTGAATATGGTATTTAAGGTGATGGCTTGGTTAGTTTCAGGGAGTTACTCAGTTTTCCTAGGTCTCTTCCTTATATAGAGGAGACATATTTGTTATTAACTTCTATTTGTTTTTCTCCTGTTAATCTGCCTTTTATTATAGCAGGGTCTCAGCCAAGAACCAAGAAGGGTAGAGGGGAAATTAATTTTTCTCCCCTACAGGGTTATTTCCAGTTTTGGCTACTATAAAAACATTCTGCAATATACTTAAAAATATATATATATATATATATATACACACACACACACATATATACATATG
>NW_021703784.1:52911021-53039443 GCF_005190385.1 Monodon monoceros
TATATATATATATATATATATATATATAAATTATAAAGAATACTATGGAGAAGCCCTTAATTTGTAGAGTGTGACTAAGGAAGAGAAATACTTTGTGGAGATACTGTTACATGGATGAGATAAAGGATGATTAAGAGCAAAGGATAGAGGTATTCCAAGCAGAAGGAATATGAATAAAAGTTAGGGATTCAAGCACCTGCAGTAGTTACAGAAAAATAGCCTGGAGCACGCAGGGTTGGCTTCCTGGAAGAGAGTCAGGATGAATCAGGCCCTGAAGACGGTTAATATTTACCTATGGTGACAGTAGAGGAAAAAAATCTTCTGGCTTCCCAGCAGGAATTATTAGAAATCATGAGACCTACAGAGAACTAACTCTGAGCTGCAGTTTTATTGGACGGCAGTTTTTTGTTTGTTGGTTTGTTTTCCCCTGTCTACCGAAAAAAAATGCACAACGTAGAATTTGAGAGTTATGTTTTTTTTGGCAGACGTTCTTAGATTGCAGGTATAGATTGTCGCAAGCCTGGGAGACAGCATCTCAGATAAATGCTGAGAAAACTGTTCCGAAGAGGAAGGGGGAAACCAGGATATATAGGAGTTTTTGCAACAACACCAGGTAGCCGGAACAAAAGACTACTGTTAATAAAAGAAAACTAGATATCTCAAGTTAAGGAATTTGGCACTTTTCTACATAAGGGAAGATGCAAGAGTCTGGACTCATTGAAATCATTCCTTTGATATGCACCTCAGCTCTCTGGGGCCAGTATCCTGTGTTTCCTCTTCCCGAGTTTCCTCAAGCTGCACCATTCGGGGTGGCTGCAGTCTGATGACTGAGGTCATTCCTTGTTTCCTTCCTCAGTTCCCTCAGGGCTCACTGCTGGAAGGTGGCTGCGGTTGCTCATGGCCCAAAATCCTTTGTTTACTGATGTGGTGGGCAATGTTTTATTTCTCAGCCCCAAAGTTAGTGGTTCTCCACCCTAGCTGCACTTTAGAATTACACAGAAAGTGTTAAAAAGTACTGATGCACGGGGCCTCAGCCTACACCAGTTAAATCAGAATCCTGAGAGTAGGGCCCATGACTACCAGTATTTTTTATTTAAGAGCTCATAGGTGATTCTAATGTGCAGCCCGGGTTGAGAACCCCTGTTTCACATTGTCCCTGGAAAAAGTTCGCTGACCAGTTGAGCATAAATGAGATTGCAGGTATAGATTATTTAAGGATCACCTGCTACACTCTACTGAAAGATCACCTTCAGAGTAGCTCTACTACATGCATGGCCAGACTGTTTAGATACCTCTGCAGGCTGGGAGATGGGGAACTCGCTGCTTAGTCATGGGACAGCTCTGACAGTAGGAAAGCATTGTCCAGTTCAGCTACCGTGCCCCAACACTTCCGGACAGATGAGATTATGGGGCAGGTGGGCTGAGACATGCCTCCCCAGAGTTTCAAAGTTGAAAGACCTGTGTGGTCCCTACTTTACCCCTATCAGTGTATTCCCATAGCCCAGGACCTATGTGTTTGTAGGATATGCTTCATTTGTTCATTTAGCTCATTTGTACACTGTGCAGTATATAATAATAGGCCCTCTACACAGATAGCTGTGAGGTCCCCTTGGGTGTTGAGGAGAGCTCTTTGGCAGCTTGTAAGATTTGATGAACTGGCCAGTGATTTGAGCACTGAGCACTGTCTCTGTAGAAAGAGACAGATAAACAGCTTCCTAGCTGCTTATGATCTAGTGGAGAGTTACAGAATTATTCTTAATCCTTGGTAGTTGGTGATGGATCCTGGGCCATGATATGATTTGGAGCCAGAGGAAGGAGAGTCATCCTGATGGGGGTGTCTGAGAAGGCTTTTCACATCAGGATTAATATTTTAACCTATCCATGTACTTAATAGAGGCACTTTATTCCTGTCCCTCATTCACCATGAATTCAGGAAACATTTATCACATACTGCTTTGTACTTGGGAGGGGGTAGAGAGATTTCGACAGTGTTGTCCTCCCCTCCAGGAGCAGTTTTGTATGAAGGGTAGTGTCTTCTTTTCCTCCTGTTTTGGGGTTCACAGCAGATGTCACCAGCAATTCTGTTAAAAGCTCATGGCTCTTCTGCCTCTTTTTCTCATTTCTGTCACCTCTTAGGTCTCATATCCAGATGGCCAAGCTCAGATGATCCACCCTAAGCCGGCAGACTTTCGGAATCCCGGCCCAGGGCGGCACCGGCTTATCACTCAGGTGTACCTCTCCCACACTGCCTGGACAGGTAAAGAGTCAGTGGGCCAAGGCTTTTTTTTTTTTTTGTAGTTTGAAAAATACGTGATTGAACCAGGCCTGCTGAGGGTTGAACTTGATTCTTAAGGAGCCTGAAAGCAGTAGAATGGAGTCTCATTGAAAGAACTGTGGGCTGGACACCAGGAGACTATTTTCTCATCCTAACACTGCCACTGACTTGCTGTGTACACTTGGACAAGCTACTCTCCCTTCTGAATCTGTTTCCTCACCTTTCAAATTAAGATAACAATTCTTTACTACTTAATTCTGAGGACTATTCTGTCTGGAAATTAAAGTTTTATATTTCTTACCAGAAATTTAAAATCACTCTTTTTTGTATATGAACAATACAGTTCATTCCCCCAGAACAAGTAAAATGACAACTGTTCTTGCCTTCCCTTCCCACATGGGCTGGTTTGTGCGATAATGCAAAGTAAGGTGATCTATTCCTATTTTACCCTCCCATACAGCAACTGAGAAGAACCTTGATAATTTGAGAAAAGACATGGAGGTTACATAAGTATTTTTCTTTCATTTGTAAAGAATAAAACGAGAGAATACAAGTGCAATGACATTACACTTCCAAAGCCTGTAAGGCTGCTTTGGAAACTGAAAAAGACTCAGTCTGCAGAACCTAAAATGTGGGAGAGAATTGGCCTCGGTGGTGTTGCCTAAGTCATTGAAGGTGATTCAGAAGCATGGTTGTTACTGGAGAAGGTGTTCAATACCACCAAATCTGGTTTATTTTAGAAATAGGTGGACGCCTTCTGGAATTTTATTTCACTGTATTTTTGAATACATGAGTAACTGTTTATTGCCATTATTAATGGTTTTCCTCTGTCAAGGGTGTTAGGCAGGTATAGATGACTTTATAAAGTTTTCACAAAGAGGAAGTGGTGCTGTTGAGTGTCAGGGCAGCCCCTTTGGGGGTCCAGCGGGCCTGGCAAAATTGAGGGAGCAGATCCAGCAATGCTTGTACAGAGAATCTGCCTCCCTGAGTGTCCCTCAATCCATATCCTTGCTGCCTGGAATGTTCTGCACTGTTTGCCACAGTGCAAGTCCACAGAAACGTAGAGTTCCTTATTTTAATCTCTTGTGGTGAAGGGATCCTAGATATGGGGAAGGAAATGCTGTGGGACAGCGTTGTTTTACAGGGTTAAGACTGAGGGAAGCAAAACAACATGTTAGAGCTCAGAAGAGCTTGAAAGGTTTTGAGGGGCATATTGACTTGCCCCTGGTCACACAGCAGGTCATTGCCTGAACCAGGCCTACAACTCGGGCTGTCCTGAGCCTGAAGAATTGTAATTCATCCAGGATCACCTCCTCTGAGAGGTTGCTACCTAGTCACAATTACAAATATCTATTTTAATTCTCTGCTCAGCACTTATTAGTGTCAGATTTTTTCTCATTTGTTTATTGACTTTCTCTCCAATTAGAATGTAGGCTCCTTGAGAACAGAGAACTTGCTCGTCATCTTTAACCTCTGTGTCCCTAGTGCCTGACATGGAGTAGTTGCTCAACAAATAATGAAAACTGAATATAGGATTTTGAATTTGCAATTAAAATTCATTTAATTCTTAGACAACTTTGTGGTGGGAATTAGTATTCTGCTCTTAATTTTGTAGATGCATAAGTGAAGGCCCATGTAGCTGAATAGTAATGGCACTGAGGCTGGCACACAGATTTCCTAACTCCTAAATCCCTTGTTTTTTTCACTGTACCATCCTCCCATCTGACCTGGGACACTAAAGTGAAAATGTGTTCTCATTCTGAAGGTGCCAGCACCTCTTTCTCCTGATCCAGGAGATGGTGCCTGGTATTGGTAAGGGGTCCTCCATCTAGTCCCTCAGCTCCCTACCAAGGGCCTCTCCTTTGGGAGACAGAATGCTGCCAGGTCGCAAGGTTTGAGTCACATAGACGAGTTTCCAAATTCTGCCTTACTTGCTGTGTGATCCTGAGAAAGTTATTTAACCTCTCTATCTCATTTTCCTTTAAGACTGGAGTAATAATACATACCTCATAAAGACATATTCTTCCAAGCATGATAAATAGGTTGCATGATTTGTCCCAGATGATCTTTTGTCTCTTTTTCCCACTGTCTTTTCCCTCTTGTTTCTTCTCCCTGCTCCCTTCCGCTGCTGGCAGTGGCTTGAATTGCCACTCTTCCCACGTGCTGGTGAGAAAAGGCATAATGACCAGATGGAGTTTAGTCCTCTGACCTGGGTTTAGTCCTCTGACCTTACCAGTATTTGGCTCCTGAAAGTGCTATGAGAGCCAGGGCTAGATTGTGGTTTAGGGGTTGGCAATAGCCATCTAGGACAAGAAAGGAGAGCATAGTGGGAGAGCTGATACTGGAGCCTAGTACCAGAAAGCAGTGCTAGTTTCATTACAGATACACTCCAGGCTGGTAAAAGGCCCCATGTGAAAAGGTGATGCTGAGGTTGGTTGCTCTCTGGGGTTGGCTAGGTTGCTCTGGTTGCCTGCCAGCCTTTCCCTTCCTGGAGGACAGCAATCTAGTCTGTATTCTGATCCCTAGGGAGAAGTCTGGAGGTAACCAGGAACACATCTGGGGAGGCATTGAGAAGTCCTGGGACCTCTGCCCTTGTTCATTTAGATCCATCCAGACCTCATTCCTGCCCTGTAAACCTCTTAGCCTTGGGCTCATCTTTAATACTTACACCTTTCATGAGATTACGCAGTCACACAAAATCAAGGAGGACACCCAAGCTAGTGGTGTTCTTGGCCTCTGCACTTGCCCTTAGGTTTTTCTGAAATCCTCTCCCCCTTCTTTATGGAAGTCACATGGTGAATAGAAAGATTAGTTGCTTCATTTTATGAACTAAGCTCAAATTCTGTCACTGGTGTGGATTTGGGTAGTCACTTAGAACCTCTCAGAGTCTTGGGACTTTTTTGGGATTGTGACAGTTTTTCTTTCATGGTGTGGCAGGGTAAGAACTCTTGGAGTTATGTGCTTGGCACAGAGCAGGTGTTCCATTCCAAAGCATTCCTGAGCTCCCTCCTCAGTACTTCTTACGGACTCGAGTGTGCACTGTGCTCCAGTGCAACTGTCTCTGCCTCCTCAGCCAAACAGCAATTTGAGGGAGGTCTTATTTATTTTTGCTGGGGCCTGCCACATGAAGACACCAGATCAGTATTGTAATGTCATGTCATGAAAGAACGGAAGGTTCAGTGACTTGATTTTAGGTCCCTGAAATATATTCCTGTTCAGTAGTGAGAGTTTTCTGTCCGAACTATTTCCTTAATGAAAGGCTTCCTCTCTGCTAATGCAGTAGAGTCCACTGTGCATGTAGCCCTCAGGCCTGAGATCAGCTGTGCAGAAAGGCATGATTATCTGGGTACAAGAATTGGCCACATGCATGTACTTTGTGACCCTCTGTCTTGAGGCTGGAAGGCCTCTGTGGAAGAGGCCTTTTTAGCTTGCTCTCTGAACATCTCAGCAGCATGGCTCTGAGCTGCGGGGAGTCCAAGAGACCGGAGGAGGAGGTAGCAGTGGCAGAGAAGCAGCAGTACATCTGCAGGCTTACGAACAGCCTCACAATATTCAGGCTGGAAAAGTGTTTTTGTATGCTGATGGGGGAAAGGAGGGATGCAGACAGATGAAGAAATGTTCTTGAAACCCTACTGCTTCTATCTTTGATGTTGCTTTTACTTGACATTTCATCCCAATTCCTAGGCGTTGCCCCATCAGAGGATTTTTGTCTTTTTTTTTCTAGAACCGTGCCAGGTGGAAGTGAGACTGCTGCTGGCCTACAACTCCAGTTCACGCATTCCAAAATCCCCCTGGATTGAGGGCGGTGAGATGTCATCCCAGGTGGAAACCAGCATCGAGGGCACCATCCCCTTCAGCAAGTCTGTAAAAGTTTACATAATGCCCAAACCCGCAAGGCGCTGAGTCACAAGTAGTCTTTACAGCCGTGGCCTAGAAGGCCCTTCTTGGGGTCAGAGTGAGCCAGAAGCCTGGAGCATTTCACCTGGACATGGTATATAGGCATAAGGAAGAACATGTGACCCTTATAGTCTTATCTGGTATCAAACATTGGATAAATTATTTTGCATTAAGAAAACAAAAACCTTCAAGTCTATCCCATCCCCCACCCCCTACCTCCCTAGCCTTGTCCCCAGTAAAGTTGAGACACCAAGCTGTTCTAGTTCCTGGTCCTTAAAGAAATCTGTGTGGCTATAGGTTCAACATTTATACCGCAGGCCTACATTCTTCGGGTGTGAAACAAAAAGATCCAATTTTCTAGCCCCTTCCAAAGAACCAGTTATTGGAGCCATAATCTTATTTCTTAAAGCAGTAGTCTGTTTGCCAGGGCCAACTCCAAAGCAGCTTTCACAGCTGTACTTTTTCACCACCGACAGTTCCTGAAGGGCCCTAGACTTTCGTTATCTTGCTGAGAGTCTCCTTCCTTAACTCAGGCAATAGCTGGCCAAGGACTGAATGAACAGCTAAAGAATGAATCACTTTCATCCCTCAGGGAAATTCTTGATCTTGCCTGCCGTTATCCTTAGAACAAAAATATGAGAGAAGGGCCATATTTTACAAAAGAAACCAGGATTATGGGAAAGAGGGACCTAGTGTAAGAAACAAAGTCATTTCCCACTACTTCTCTGATGACTCCAGCGTTGGAGCTGCGTGTGAGCTGAAGGTGCAGCAGGGGTCTAAGAACAGTAAAGGCTCCAGAGATGTGAACCACGTGAAGACCTGTGCTATGTTCTTTACCTGTCATTTTATCCTTGCAACAGCCAAGTGAGACTAAGAGGTTAAGTCACTGGTAGGAAAACTGTAATAACACCTTTACTCGTTCAAATCCAAGATGATTCCAAAGGCCTGAGCTATACCATATGGAAAAGAACCTTCAAATTTTCTCTCTGTGCCTCAGTTTTTTCATCTGTAAAACAGAGGTAATTATACCCTAAGTGTTGTTGAATGGGTTTAATTAAATAATGCTTGGCAAATCTTCTGTGGCCAGTCTTGATCATATTTGGTACTTGGAAAGCTAATAAAAATAATAAGAGCATACAATTACTCAGAGGCAGAGCTGGAATTTGAATTCAAGCATGTTTGACTTTTGGTTTAATATACCTAATGTGTGCCCAGCAGTGTTGTAAGCCATTTACATGAATTAACTCATTTAATCCTCAAAACTACCCTATGAAGTAGGTACTGTTACATTTATTCTATAAACAAGGCAGTTGAAGTTCAGAGAACTTAAAGAAACCAGGATTATGAGAAAGAGGGATCCACTATAAGAAATAATATTGTGAACTACATCTCTGATGACTACAGTGTTGGAGCTGCCTAGTTGGCCTAGGACACACAACTAGTAAATGACAGAGCTGGGATTTGAACCCAGGCAGTCTGGCTCTGGGAGGTTATAACTGCTATAGAGGGACTAAGGGAAGAAGATCACCTCCATGGGATTTACTTTTCTCCTGTGCTCGCCTGTTTAGTACATCTCAGTGATGTGCCATCAGTGGGCTCTCATGTGTCAACAGATGCCCTGAAGAAAATTGCCTGCCTTGGAGATAAAATGAAGCTTAAAGCCAGGCTGAACCATACCATGGCCCTGACACAAAGCCCCTAATGATGATTACTGAGTTGAAGCACAGATGAAAACATCAAGACTCATCGCTGCTAACTGAGCCTTTGATGCCATAGCTATAGAAAGCCTTCCAAGGGAAGAATATGCTGAATCCTTTTCAGATAACACTACTCCTTTTATAAAAATCCTTCTGGGTCATTCCCCATTTTACAGGTGGGGAAATGGAGACTTAGAGGTAACGTCTTTCTCCTAAGGGGCAAGGGCAGGATTTCATCCCTAGGTCTTAAAACCCAAAATAGTACTTTTCCCACCAAAGGTGGAGAAAAACACGAAGGGGCAAAATTTACCTTAGTATCAGGATGAGTTTTTAAGAATTGAATGGGCTGCATTAGGAGCAGCCTTATTCTTACACTAATGAGTGTAAGAATTGAATGGGCTGCATTAGGAGATAAGGAGTTTTCCATGCTGGATGTGTTCAAGCAGAGGTTGAACAAGCTCCTGACAAGTTTGTTGTAAAGGAATTCAAGTATCATATGAGCAGTTGGGCTTAACCTTTTAAATTCCTTTTACTCTGAATTCTCTGTGAATTATGAGAATCTTGATTTTTCTGACAAAGACCTGGAAGGGAGCATAAAGATGGCTCCGGTGTGGCACCCTCATTTATAAGTGAATGTCCAAGCCCAGAGAGACTGGGTTAGTAGAAGCAAGTCTGGAACCCAGGCCTCTCAGTCTAATATGGTTTTCATGACAGGGATCTGTTGTTATGCCTTTTCAGTGGCCAACCACGTACCTCATCAAAGCCAGAAACTGTGTCACATTGGACTCTATCCTTACGCCTCATATAAAACCAGCCATCAAGTCCTTTAGATTCTGCTTCCTTAAATGTTTCAATTCTCTTCTTGACTCGGTGTTTCTGTCCTGATGCAGCCTTCATCATCACTCCTAAGGTACGGGATTAGCTTCCTAATGAGCTGCCTGCTTCAAATCTTGCCCCCTTCGGTCTACTCTTCACACAGCTGCCAGAGTAATCTTTCTAAAACCCGGATCGGATCACATCATTCCCCTGCTTTAAACCCCTTTAAGTGGGTCACTTCTGGCCCCAGGATAAAGTCTAAACTCCTATCCTTGAAGGCTCTTTATGCCCCTTGTGTCCTCTCCAGCCTCATACTCCGTGTCCCAAACATTCTCTACTTCTCCAGCTGTAGAGGATTATCTGTAGTTATTCCCAATACTTACCATGCTCTCTCTTGCTTCACACCTTTGCACTTGCTGAGCCCTGGAATGTGCTCTTCAGATTGTCTCCTATGGTTCTTTTCTTTTCATTCTTCAGGACTGAGCCTCATTCTGCAACCTATCTGTGTCTCCTGTGGGCTTGGTGCGTTGCACAGCCTCCTATACATTCTTCAAGCGTGGTATTTATTGCAGGTTCACAAATGCCAACCCCTGAAGCAGGTAGGCAGGGGAAAAAAAGGGGTCAGGTGGCTTTGTCAATCTAATAAATGCATCCTAGGTAATTTTCATGAATGTATTTTTCAAAATTATGAAAAATAATAATCCTTGTACAAATTTAAAAAGGGGGGGGTGGTGTCAAGTGACCTGGAAGAAGATAACAGAGACTTGAGGAATCAGCACATTCTCTGTCAGAAGGCAGTTGCTATTCAGCTCCACTCAGTTGTTCATAGGTATGGGCCTGGTGATGTCAGATTTTCTGATTCTTCCAGAGAAGTCAGAAACCTGCATTTTCATGTGAAAAATAACCACGTTAAAAATTTTGGTAACTAAATAAAGTAAATGTTAAAATTACTCTGAGACAAACAGAACCTGTCTCCAGGTAGATTTGTGCCAGTTTGAAACTTCTGCATCGTTACTGCGTATTTACATGTCTGTTTCTTCCAACCAGTCTGTGAATAGCTAGACCGTAAGAATGTCTGTGTTGTATCCCCAGCTTAGCTCCCGGCACATACCAGGCAAGGAAAGAAGGAATGAGCCCGTGAATCCAGAGCAAGGTTAGCTGTACCATGACATGCCTGCAAAACCCAGCCCTGAGAGTCAGGTTTCTGAAAGGACTTTATATTTGGCTTTGACATGATTGACCTCAGCAAACAGAATTATGGAGAAGGTACATACCTAGCACTTGGCAGACTGCTCGTCTTAGGAACCGCTCAAGCTAGAAGAAATTTAAGTGTGGGCAGAGTGAGGGCTGTGCAAGCAACTTACAAATTGAATCGAAGGGTTTAATGATTAAGACATGGGACTAAGTATAGTGTCATGGAAAAAGAGCTTCTCTCCAGGCTCTGCAAATTTCCAGCACTGACCATGCAGAACAGATTCAGAAGTAGGGGCTATCAGCAGGTTCTATACAAAGTTTAATAACCTCACTGTCAGGTACTTCTGTCTCAAAGAAGTTTGTACTAAGTTCTGTTTAATGTAGAGACAACTCACTTAGGAACATTGATTACACCCACACCTAATTCAACACCCACTGGAGCTGTCTCACCTTACATTTGACAAAAAAAATTTTTTTATTGCATCAACCAGAGAAAGTCTAAATTTTATCAAACATCCTTCCTAGCTATATAAGTGTCTGGCTTTATGAGCTGAGGGAACTGAGATCTAGAAACATCCTGTCATCTGACAAATGGCTGGTTGTAGAAAGGGCACTTGAGCAAGACCTTCTCAGACCTCTAGGCTGAGTCTCAGGTCTGTGAGGATCTCTCTCCCACGGGCCTCCTAAGGTGGTAGAAAGAGATCAGGACACAGCATTGGGTTCTAATCCTGCCTTTGCCACTTTCTTGCTGGGTAAGCTTAGAAATTAGATCATTTTCCATTCCAATGGGCTTAGCTCATCTTTTCTTGCCAGGCCACATCTTAAGTTGCTGTTCAGTCTACGGATTGGCTGTCCTGAGGTCAGATGCCCAGTGGGGCCAGTCAGGCAACAGGATCATGTGGAGCAAAAATCAGCTTTCTGGGCTGTGGCTTCAACAGGGGCTGGGGTGGAGCAATTTTATTTAGTTATGACCATGATAGACACCATACCTAATAAATAAAGAGTTCCCAAATGTTTGGTGAATAAATGAACCTCTTCTTGTTCTTTAAGACTTGTGTTATGTCCTTAGTGATGTCTTCCCTAATTTTCCTCCCATTCTGGTAGGATAAGTTAGTCCACCCTTTGTGCCAGCACTGGACCTTGTAACTAGTATAATGTTAGCACACTGTATCATTACTGTCTTGTTTATTTGTTTCTCTCTCACATAACTCCTGAGGGCAAGAACTATATCTTTCCTGTACCCCTAGGATCCAGCAATAATTGGTCATAAGAATATTAGTAAGAGACTCTCAGTAAATGAATATAAAAGAGAAGTACTGAATAAATGAGAGAATAGAGTAGATAATTCCTTTGGGCTCCAACATTCTATGAATCTGAAATTATAAGCTGATACATTAAAAACCATAAAATGAAACCAGTTAGCTTTACACAGCAGCCCCATTAGGAGAAAGATACTGACAATGGTTTCAGTTTATTGAGTCCTTACTACATGCCAGTGTGCCAAGACTTTCTATGAATTACCCAACTTAACACCTATGATAACTCCAGGTACTAATATGATCCCTATCTGACAAATGAGAACAGTGAAACTCTGAGAGATT
This sequence comes from Monodon monoceros, assembly GCF_005190385.1. Taxonomy (NCBI): domain Eukaryota; kingdom Metazoa; phylum Chordata; class Mammalia; order Artiodactyla; family Monodontidae; genus Monodon; species Monodon monoceros. Next base: position 52,922,502 of record NW_021703784.1, read on the forward strand.
AAATAAATGCCCAACCAGTGAGTGGCCGTGAAAGCCACGGTTCAAAGTCAAGGCTATCTGACACCAAAGCTGATACTCATAACTCTTTAAAGAGGGGGAAAAATGAAAAATAAGGTAATGCTGATTACTATTATAATTCTGTCAGTCTATTCTAAGGCTTCACAAAGGCCACCTGGTATTTAATAGAGCAAAGGCTATCCATGCCAGTAGGGACCATTAAAAGGCATTTAGTCCAGCCCCATCATTTTATAGTGAGGGAATCTGAGGCAGAGAGAACTGTCTGGCAAGGCTCAGGTTTAGTTAGTAGAACAGCCTGCCTAGAACCCTAGTATCAAGGCATAGCTCCTTTTACTGTTATTGATGTGTGGCCTCAGTTCATTCAGGGCTCTGCTCATATGTCATTGCACAAAGACACTTTCCCTGACCACATATCTGAAATAGCCCCTATCACTCTTTTTCTTATCTTGCTTTATTTTTTTTCATAACATTCTACTTATATTATGTATTTGTTTACTTGTTTATTTTGCCCACTAGAATATAAGCTTCATGAGCACAAGACTTTTATTGCTGTTTCTCTGGAGCCTATAGCAGTGCCTGGCATATAAGGTACTTAATAAAAATTGGTTGAATTGATGACTAAACATTCCAAAGCATCAATTGCAATGTGATTTTAATGCACTGAAACTTTTCTTTGGCTTTCAAACTTCAAGTCAGAAGGCTTTCTTTATTTTTGCCTTTATTTTTGCTTACTTCTGGCCTAACATTTGCCACAATATTAAACTTTGGTAAACTTCTGTCTCCTCCCCTGATTTTCAGCCCCCACCCCCCAGGACAAGGACCTTCCCTAAGTCATCCATGCACCCCAAAGCCTAGCACAGGACCTGGCACGAGCAGCTGTTCAAAAATGCTTGGGGGGGCTGGAGTGGACAGAGGTAAGAGTGACAGTCACAGGCATCATTGCTTAGTGATTTATTCTCTTAAGGCTCCATCAGCAGGTGGAATGGAAGACCCCTCCCACCCTGATGCCTTGGGTAACCAAGGCATTATACTCCTTCACTGCCATCTCTGTCTGGAGGACCCGCACATCAATGCCTTTTTTCTTGAGGTATTCCACAGTTGATGGGGGTACCTGGGAAGAAGGAAAAAGATGAGTAAATCAGGGGGAAAGGCCCCCAGGGTTTCTTTTCCTGCTATGAGGCAAGTATATTCTACAGAACTGGACAGTGACAACCATCACTCCTCAATCACGCAGTGTGTCACCAGCCCAGAATTTGGCAGTGAGTCCCAAGGAGTCAAAAAGCCTTCTAAGAAGTTAACAGAAGTACCATGAAACATGTGCAGACAGCTCAGGTGATATGGAAACTGGAAAGAGCATGGATTTTGGAGTCAGTCTTGAATTTAAGTCCTTACTAGCATTGTGACTTTGGGTAAGTGAATTAAATTCTCTGAGCCTTTGTTTCCATGTATGTAAATAGGGATAACAATACCTGCTTACAGGGTTGGTATGAGAATGAATTCAGCTAAGGTATGTAAAACGTTAAATGTTTGAGTCAGTCCAACCTGACTGATTCAAATCCAGATAAATGTTAAATGTTTGAGTCAGTCCAACCTGAGTCTAAATTCTAACTTTGCTATGTACTAACCAAGAGACCTTTGAAAGTCTTTCAACTGCAATTTCCTCCCCTATAAAACGGGGACAATAATACCTAAAATCAAAGGGTTGGTGTGAGGATGAAATTTTATGAATGTATGTACACTGCAGCTCAAACGTCTTCTCAGAAAGGCCTTTCTTGATCACCCCATTTAGAGCAGCCCCTCATAAGTCACCATTTTCTTCACAGCACTTACTATGATCTGAAATTGTCTACATTTTTATTATCCATGAGGGCCATGAACCTTGTTTGCCTTGTTTAGCTTGTTGTCCCTGGTACCTAGAATAGTGTCTGCCCCATAGAAGGTGCTGAATAAATATTTGTAAATGAATTTATATAAAAGATTCTCAAGAGTGGCAGCTATTGGATATTTTCTCAACTCTGACTTGCCTTCAATATTATTTTAAATAGATTTTAATTAGACTCTGCCTTGTCAGAAGGAGCTCTGAGTGAAATGTTTTTTAAAATGTCCTACATTACTTTTTTATATGTTTGAACAATTTTATAATAACAGTAGTCTTACAGATAGGGATCATTTTAATGGAGGAAAAAACTAGGTTAAACTAAAAAATACAACTAAAGGGCACCTCCATTGGTAGGGAACTGGATTTTACGACATCTTTATAAAGGACAGAATGAGGTAGATCTCTATAAACTTATGTGAAAGGCTGTCCACAATGCAATAATTAAGTGAATAAAAAGTTACAGAACAATATGTATAGAGCGATCCTATTTATGTAAAAACATGTATATCAGTATGTGTAAGTGTGTATATATTTGCAGATGCATAGAGAGAGCATTGGAGCAGTTACGATTGGGAAGGGGAAATCTTTCACCTTTTTAATTCTACATTTCCGCATTGACTCTTTTACAACAAGCATGTACTATTTCTGTAAGTACAATAAAAATAAACTTTCTTTTTCTGAAAGGGGAAAAAGGCTTAACTTGAATGTGCCCAAGAAAAGAAAAATTAAAAGTACTGTAAAAATGGAAAGTACTGTAAAAATCTAAAGAGCCAAATATTGATAGCTGTAGAGCTTAAAAGAAATTCCAGGATTGAGGAATTTCTGAAAAATAGTTGAAACAGCACAGGCCTATGATTAGAGACTGGAGAGTCCAACCCTGATGAGGAAGAATAGTGCGCAGCCACTATTTTATCCTGGGCCATCCCCTGGCTCAGCAAAATGAGGGTGCATGATACATAGAGATGAACTTCCAAGAAGGACATATCTCTAAGGTAAAGATCCAGGAGATTACCAGAAGTCCTCAGGAATGCTGTGCTCACCAATACCTACCTTCAAGGCCTCACTCATCCCTCGGCCAATGACAAGGATCTGCACACCCTTCTCGACAACTTCCTCCACATCTGCAGGCTGCACACCAGGAGAATGCTGGACATGGAAAGAGAAAGTATACCAGCCACCTGCTCTTTTCATCTTTCTTTGCGGTCACCATTCCTGTTAGAGTCATTCATTCACCGAACAAATGTTTACTGAGGTTTACTCTAGGCCAAGCCTCACTAGGGCCCTGGGAATAGCAGAAGATACAGTACTGCCCTTATGGAGCTCTAAGTCTAGTGAAAAGTATAGAAGACTACAAAGAAATTTCAGTAGTTTTACAAGTGCTACAAAGAAGTAATGTTCAGGGTGTAGTGAGAACATACAGAAAGGGCACCTAATTCAGACCTGGGGAGTCAGGGCAGGGGGTCAGGGAAGACACCCCAGCGGATGTGACATTTAAGCTGAGACCTAAAGGACAAACAGGAATTAGCCAGGTTAAAGGAAATCAGGGGAACAAGGCATACCAAATACAGGGAATAGCATGAACTAAGGCTCAGAGGAAAGAGCAACCTAGTGAACTACAGTTGGTTCCATATGACTGAAGTGTAAGTGACAAGTGAGTGGAAAGAGATGAAGCAGGAGAAGAAAGCACCTGCACACCATGCCAAAACTTGGAAAGCTCCATACCGTTTCCTTTTTCTGATCCCCTTTCCCACTTAACTCCAGGAAAACTTTGATGCTTTAAAACCTATCACTCTGTAAAGTCTTCCCAGATTCTCCCAGGGATATTTAAGGTAAGGCGTTTAATGAACATTAATCCAACGTTAAAGGATGGTGGCTTCTGAACTGCTTCCACATCAGCAAAGGGGATACAGGAGTTAGAGTTTGGTAAATACCAGCCCAACTACTGGGGAGTGAGTAAGAGTGGAAAATTGTCATGGAAGACATGCTGTTTTAATTGCATCCTGAAGTATGACTAGGAGTATGCCTTGATGCAGTGGTTGTAGAAGGGGTACATTCTAATCATAGTTAGACATGGTTTAGGGAAAGAGCTGCTGAATATACCAAGACAACAACAAATGTACCAAAGAAAGAAGGGTTTTTCAGTCTAAAAAGCTGATGGTTTAGAGAAGATAGGATTGAAATTTGTTATAAAATGTAGAAGAACAAATATGAGTATTTTTATTAAATCCTGGAATAATAATATCTTACATGTTTAAAGTTGCAATTTTCATAATACAGCTATAGAAATTATTCCATGTGATCTGCATTAATAGTAGCACAAAAGCATCCATTCTCCTTGTTTTATAGATAAAGAAACTGAAGCTCACAAAATACACATTAGCCAAGATGACACAATTACTAAGTAGCACAGTTGGGATTTGAACAGAAACATGTTAACCTTTGTTTAATGCACTTTATTAGAATACTGTAACCTAGGGAGCAACGTTGAAACTTGAAAGAACTAGCCCTAATGACCACAGAGTTGTGCTTAAGCCCAGTGCCCGGCCCACTGTAGGCACACAATAACTGTTACTTTAGGTGTAACCTGAATCTTCCCTAAGGCAATTGCCTGTCACCCACACACACACATGAGCTAAAAAAACAATAAAGGAGACAGACTGAAGTATTAAAAAATACTTGATTAACCCCCCTAAAAAGGCAGGAATAAAAAACATGAGGACAAACAGAAAACAAATAGCACTATGTTAACACTTAAACATAACTGTAGCAGTAATTAACTTTAAGTGGACTAAGTAGTTTAATGAAAGGCAGAGACTGAGTTAAAAAGCAATACCCAACGAAACACTACTTACAAGGTATATACTTGAAATATAAAGGCATAAGTTGAAAGTAAAAGGATAAAGAAAGATACAAAATGCAAACACTAAGAAAGCTGATGTGGTTATATTAATATCAAGATAGGAAGTATTACTACAGATAAAGAGTTTCATCTCATGATACTTAAAGGACCAATTCAGAAAAACATAACAACCCAAATCTGTACACTCTTAGTGAAAGAGCTACAAAATATATGAAAACAAAAATAACATGTCTGGGACTTCCCTGGTGGTCCAGCCGCTAAGAAAACGCCTTCCAATGCAGAGGATGCAGGTTTGATCCCTGGTCTGGGAACTAAGATCCCACATGCGGCAGGGCAAATAAGCCCACGTGACACAACTACTGAGCCCGTGTACCACAACTAAAGAGCCCCTGTGCCACAACTACAGAGCCCATGCACTCTGGAGCCACAACTAGAGAGGAGCCCACATGCCACAACTAGAGAGAAGCCCACACGCTGCAAGGAAAGATCCTGCATGCTGCAGCTAAGACCCAACACAGCCATAAATAAATAAATAAATAAATATTTTTAGAAACCCAAAAATAACAGAACTAAGAAAAGAGACAAAACCACTATAGTTGGATTTTTTTTAACATCTTTATTGGAGTATAATTGCTTTACAATGGTGTGTTAGTTTCTGCTTTATAACAAAGTGAATCAGCTATACATATACATGTATCCCCATATCTCCTCCCTCTTGCATTTGCCTCCCACCCTTCCTATCCCACCCATCTAGGCGGTCACAAAGCACCGAGCGCATCTCCCTGTGCTATGCGGCTGCTTCCCACTAGCTATCTGTTTCACATTTGGTAGTGTATATATGTCCATGCCACTCTCTCACTTCATCCCAGCTTACCCTTCCCACTCCCCACGTCCTCAAGTCCATTCTCTATGTCTGCGTCTTTATTCCTGTCCTGCCCCAGGTTCTTCAGAACCATTTTTTTGTTTTTTTAGATTCCATATATATGTGTTACCATACGGTATTTGTTTTCCTCTTTCTGACTTACTTCACTCTGCATGACATACTCTAGGTCCATCCAGCTCTATGGTTGGAAATTTTAACCACCTTCTCTCAGTAAATGATAAAACACATAGACAAAGAGTCTAATTAAGGAAATGGGAGCTTTTAGCAACACTGTCAGTTAATTTGACCTAATAGACATTTATAGGTTACTACACCCAACAACTGCAGAATACACATTGTTTTTTCAAGTGTACATGGAACAGTCACTAAGACCTTATGCTGACATAAGTCTCAGTAAATTTCAAAGAAATGAAATAACAGAGAATATGATATCTGACAAAATAGATTTGTTGATAACAATAAGATATTTAGAAAAGCCATAAATAATTGGAAATTGAGCAACAAAGTATTTTGAACTAAAGGGTAAAGGAAAAATACATCAAAATTTGTGGAATACAGCTATATAATGCTTATAGGCAAATTTATCACTTTAAATACTTATAATAGAAAAATAATTGTCTAAAATCAATGGTGTAAGCCCCCACCTTAAAAAGCTAGAAGAGAAGCAAATCATATTCAAAGCAAGCAGAAGACAGATAATAATGAATATATGTATGTAAATCAATGAAATGGGAAACAAATGACAGAGAAAAATCAACAAGGCCAAAAGTTGGTTCTTTCAAAAGATTAATAGAATTGAAACCATTGTAAGACTGATCAGGAAAAAAAGAGAAGACACAATTCATAAATACCAGGAATGAAGGGGACATTACTATAGATCATACAGATAGCAGAAGAATAATTTTAAAAATTGGGAATAAATTTACACTAATAAATGTGACAACTTAGAAGAAATGGACAGATTTTTTTGAAAGACACAACTTATTAAAATACAAGAAGCAGAAAATCTGAATAGTCCTATAGATGTTAGAAATTGAATTTATAATTTAAAACCCTTCCACAGAAAAAATTCTAGACACATATGATTTCAGTGTTGAATTCTATTTTAAACATTTAATGAAAATCCTCAACAAAACGTTAGCAAATCCAAGGTTGGTTCAATATTTTAAAAATCAATGTAGTTCACCACAAAGTAAAGAAGAAAAATTACACAGTGTGTCAAATGATGCAGAAAAAGCATTTAATGAAGTTCACCATGTATTTATGATTAAAAAAAAAGAAAACTCTCAGAAAACTAAACTAGAATAGCCAAGATATGGAAGCAACCTAAATGTCCATCGAGAGATGAATGGATAAAGAAGATGTGGTACACACACTTATGGCCACCTAATCTATGACAAAGGAGGCAAGAATATACAATGGAAAAAAGATAGTCGCTTCAATAAGTGGTGCTGGGAAAACTGGACAGCTACATGTAAAAAAATGAAATTAGAACACTCCCTAACACCATACACAAAAATAAACTCAAAATGGATTAAGGACCGGACACTATAAAAACCCTCAAAGGAAAACATAGGCACACCACTCTTTGACATAAATAACAGCAAGATCTTTTTTGATTCACCTCCTAGAGTAATGAAAATAAAAACAAAAATAAACAAATGGGATCTAATTAAACTTAAAAGCTTTTGCGCAGCAAAGGAAACCATAAACAAAACGAAAAGACAGTCCTCAGAATCGAAGAAAATATTTGCAAATGAAGCAACTGACAAGGGATTAATCTCCAAAATATACAAACAGCTCATGCAGCTCAATATAGAAAAAAACCAATCCAATCAAAAAATGGGTGAAGACCTAAATAGACATTTCTCCAAAGAAGACATACAGATGGCCTACAGACACATGAAAAATGCTCAACATCACTAATTATTAGAGAAATTCAAATCAAAACCACAATGAGGTGTCACCTCACACCAGTCAGAATGGCCATCATCAAAAATTCTACAAACAGGGCTTCCCTGGTGGTGCAGTGGTTGAGAGTCCGCCTGCCAATGCAGGGGACACGGGTTCGTTCCCCAGTCCGGGAGGATCCCACATGGCCTCTGAGCCTGCATGTCCGGAGCCTGTGCTCTGCAACGGGAGAGGCCACAACAGTGAGAGGCCCGCGTACCGGAAAAAAAAAAAAGTTCTACAAACAAAAAATGCTGGAGAGGGTGTGGAGAAAAGGGGACCCTTGTACACTGCTGGTGGGAATGTAAATTGGTACTGCCCCAATGGAGAACAGTATGGAGGTTCCTTAAAAAACTAAAAATAGAGCTACCATATGACCCAGCAATCCCACTCCTAGGCATGTATCTGGAGAAAACCATAATTCAAAAGGATGCATGCACCCCGATGTTCACTGCAGCGGTATTTACCATAGCCAGGGCATGGAAGCAACCTAAATGTCCATCAACAGAGGAATGGATAAAGAAGATGTGGTACATATATACAATGGAATATTACTTAGCCATAAAAAGTAACAAGATAGTGCCATTTGCAGAGACGTGGATGGACCTAGAGACTGTCATACAGAGTGAAGTAAGTCAAAAAGAGAAAAATAAATATAGTATAATATCGCTTATATGTGGAAATTAGAAAAACGGTGGAGATGAACTTATTTGCAAAGCAGAAATAGAGTCACAGATGTAGAGAACAAACTTACGGTTGCCAAGGGGGGAAGAAGGGTGGGATGAATTGGGAGATTGGGACTGACATACATACACTACTATGTATAAAATAGATAGCTAATGAGAACCTACTGTATAGCAAAGGGAACTCTACTCAGTGCTCTGTGGTGACTTAGATGGAAAGGAAATCCAAAAAAGAGTGGATATATATATATATGTATGACTGATTCACTTTGTTTTAGAGCAAGAAACTCACACAGCATTGTAAAGCAACTATACTCCAATAAAATTTAATTTAAAAAGTTCAGGGCTTCCCTGATGGCGCAGTGATTAAGAATCCACCTGCCAATGCAGGGGACACGGGTTCAAGGTCTGGTCCAGGAAGATCCCACATGCTGCGGAGCAACTAAGCCCGTGTGCCACAACTACTGAGCCTGTACTCTAGAGCCCACGCGCCACAACTACTGAGCCCACGCACCACAACTACTGAAGCCTGTGTGCCTAGAGCCTGTGCTCCGCAACAAGAGAAGCCACTGCAATGAGAAGTCCGCACACTACAACAAAGAGTAGCCCCTGCTCGCCGCAACTAGAGAAAGCCCACGCGCAGCAACGAAGACCCAATGCAGCCAAAAATAAATAACAAAATTTTTTAAAAATGTGGTTCATATATACAATGGAATATTGCTCAGCCATACGAAAGAATTAAATAATGCCATTTGTGACAATATGGATGGACCTAGAGGGTATTATCCTAAGTGAATTAAGTCAGAGAAAGATAAATACTGTATGATTTCATTTATATGTGGAATCTAAAAAACAAAACAGAAATAGACTCATAGATACAAAGAATAAACACATAGTTGCCAGAGGGGAGGTGGTGGGGGAGATGAGTGAAATAGGTGAGGGACATTAAGAGGTACAAACTTACAGTTACAAAATAAATGAGTCGGGCTTCCCTGGTGGCACAGTGGTTAAGAATACGCCTGCCAATGCAGGGGATATGGGTTCGAGCCCTGGTCCAGGAAGATCCCACATGCCGCAGAGCAACTAAGCCTGTACACCACAACTACTGAGCCTGCACTCTAAAGCCCACGAGCCACAACTGCTGAGCCCATGTGCCACAACTACTGAAGCCTGTGTGCCTAGAGCCCAAGCTCCACAACAAGAGAAGCCACCACAATGAGAAGCCCACACACCGCAATGAAGACTAGCCCCTGCTCGCAGTAAGTAGAGAAAGCCCGTGCACAGCAACAAAGACCCAATGCAGCCAAAAATAAATAAATAAATAAATTAAAAAACAAAAACAAAAAACAAATGAGTCACAGGGATGAAATATGCAGCATGGGGGATATAGTCAATAATAGTGTATGGTAACAGATGGTAACTAGACTTATCGTGGTGATCATTTTGTAATGTATAGAAACATGAAATCATTATGTTGTGCACCTGGAACTAACATAGTGTTGTAGGTCAATTATACTTCAATAAAAATAAATAATAATTATTATTAATATTTTAAAAATAAACTAAACTAGAAGGGAACCTTCCTTAGGTAGAGGACATCTAAGAAAAACCTACAGCTAGCTAAACATTAAGTATAATGTTGAAATGTTAAACATTTTCCCCAAAAGATTGGACATAATAATTTACTTCCTTATTATCTCTTGGACCTGTCCATTCCTCTCCATCTCCACTGCCAGTACCCTGGTCTAAGCTGTCATTACTTCTTATTTAGCCTGTTGCAGTAACTTTCTAACTGGTCTTCATAAAACCACTTTAGCCCTTTCCAATTAACCATTCTTCAAATTGTAGCTAGAGGAATCTTTGCAAAACACAAATCCACTCAAGTCACTCCTCTGCTTAACAGCACTCAATGGCTTCTCATTGCCCTTAAAATAACTCCCAAACTCCTTAACATGGTCTGTAAGTTCCCAGCTGCCTCACCAGTCTTACTGCATATCACTTTCTTCACGTTCTAGCAGGAAAACAGTTTGGCATTTTCTTAAATATGTACTTACACAATTCAGCAATCACTTACCTGGGTATTTATCCTAGAGAAATGAAAACTCACATTCACACAAAAACCTGTACATGAACGTTCATAGCAGCTTTCTATTGGGGGTGGGAGGAGGGGTTGTTAACTCTTATTTCCTAAACTTAGAAGCAGCATATCCTACTCTAGATTTTTTTTTCCAGTTTTATTGAGATATAGTTGACATACAGCACTGTATAAGTTCAAGGTGTACAGCATATGACTTATGTATATCATGAAATGATTCCCACAATAAGTTTAGTTAACATGCATCATCTCACACAGATACAAAAAAAGAAAAAATCATTTTTCTCTTGTGATGAGAACTCTTAGGATTTAGTCTCTTAACAACTTTCATATATATCGTATAGCATTACTAACTACAGTCATCTGTAGCAGCTTTACTTGTAGTAAACCAAACTGGAAGCAACCCAAATGTTTATCAACAAATTGTGTTATAATCCAACAATGGAATACTACTCAATAATAAAAAAGGAACAAATTATTGATACCTATGACAATATGGATGAATCTAAAATGTATTATGCTGAGTGAAAAAAGCAAGTCTCAAAAGACTATATACTGTATGATTCCATTAATGCGACAAATAAATGTAACGTGTATTAGGTCAATTGGCAAAATATTAATAAGGTCTGTTTATTAGATAATAGTATTGTATCAATGTTAATTTCCTGATTTTCATCACTGTGTTGTAAGAGAATGTCCTTGTTTTTTGGGGAAATACACACAGGTATTTAGGAGCAAAGGGGTAGAATACAGCAGTTCAGAAAAAAGTCTGTTGGAGAAGAGGATGATAAAGAAAATATGATAAACTTAACATTTGGGTCTGGGTAAAAATGAGAATTCTAATATTCCTGTAACTTTTCTGTAAGTCTTAAATCATTTCAAAATAAACAGCTTAAAAAATAACCCTGTAGTATTGGCAGGTTATAGATTAGCAGGAGGAGACCACATATAGGTACACATACCTACTCACTACTTCCTGATTTATTTCGCCAAGGAAACAAAGTTTAGCATAAGCCAGGTGGCTACACAAAGCAGGAACAGATGCAGCCCATCTTTTCTGGCTTTCTCCATGTCTCTTGATTCCCTGTGGGGTGTACAACTACTGCTGACACTCTTCACTCAGTGAGTGTTCCAGAGCTGATAACATAGCCAGTCTCTCACACTAACACCTTTTTATGTTCTGACTTAACTTCATCAGCATCTTCTTAAGGAATTTACACTAAGACTATATGAGCTTACACTTAAGGGAATATCAGAGTGTTCTAAATTAGAACACTGCACGTCAAAGAGTGAACCAAATTGATCAGCAGCAACGGTACTTCCTCATCGTGGGAGGGGATGCAGAGCTAGTGGCCAGGTGGCTCTGAACAGTATCTCTGCCTCCAGCTTTCCCTATTCTCCACAAAGATCAGAAGAGATTGGGGGGAGATTAGATTCTTTATCTCTAAAGTAATTTAGGTTTATACATTAAAAAAAATTTTTTTGTTTATTTGGCTGCATCAGGTCTTAGTTGCGGCATGCAGGATCTTCGTTGCGGCATGCAGGATCTTTCATTGTGGCACACAGGCTCCAGAGTGCGTGGGCTCAGTGGTTGCAGTGTGTGGGCTCTCTAGTTATGGTGTGAGGGGTCAGTAGTCCTGGCACGTGCGGGCTTAGTTGCCCTGTGACATGTGGGATCTTAGTTCCCCGACGAGGGATTGAACCTGCATCCCCTGCATTGGAAGGCAGATTCTTAACCAATGGACCACCAGGGAAGTCCCTAGGTTTATACATTTTTAAAAGGCAAAACAAAAATGGGGATATTTTTTCATTTGATTACAATAATTGGTTCTTAAAGAATGCATCGATAAAACGATTGGATTAGACGCTTTTTTAGTTCCACAGCTCTGTGATCAATCCTAGAACCACCCTGAGCTGAACAGCTATGGTATGAAGAACTAACTTTTTTTTTTTCTGGTACAACGACCAAGGTAAATATTTAACAGAATTACAAATCAGGGCTGGAGAGCTTCACCTGCCTTAAGTAAATGCATTTATCTGAAATACTGAATGATTCCTTCATTTAACAAAGAATAGGGGCTTCCCTGCTGGCGCAGTGGTTGAGAATCTGCCTGCCAATGCAGGGGACACGGGTTCGATCCCTGGTCTGGGAAGATCCCACATGCCGTGGAGCAACTAAGCCCGTGTGCCACAACTACTGAGCCTGCACTCTAGAGCCCATGAGCCACAACTACTGAGCCCTCATACCTTAACTACTGAAGCCCATGCACCTAGAGCCCGTGCTCTGCAATGAGAAGCCACCGCAATGAGAAGCCCACGCACTGCAATGAAGAGTAGCCCCCGCTTCCCGCAACTAGAGAAAGCCCGCGCGCAGCAGCGAAGACCCAACACAGCCAAAAATAAATAAATTTATTTAAAAAAACCCCAAAGAATAGCATCTACTTTGAGGAGCACCATAATCCCCAGGCTGTAAGAGCTCACATTCTAGTATAAGGAAACAAGGCCACTGCTCAGTGAAGTGAAAGGTCATAAAAGAGTGCAAAACCATAATCCTCTCAAGATTCAGAGACTGCAGACAGCAGGAGCCCATCAGAGTTGCTGGAGCAGTGGAACTCAATTTGGCTGTTGCGTGCTTTACTGCATGCCCAGGGTGTCGCATACAGAGCCATGAAAGATAACTGCAACAGCCTGTGGATCCAGGCCTTGGTGGGTGATTACTTACAGCCTTGCGCATAGGTCTGTGTTTGGAGCATCAGCCTGTTATTGAGGCATCCTCACCCTGCCACCAGCTCCCTCTCTGCTTCTTGCAATCCCTCCCGGCAAACCACTAAGGCTCTCTGCCCTTAGTGAGTGTCTGATTCTGTTCCTCTTTAAGAGGCTTTCCATAACATGTCAATGTTACGGAAATCTTATTGTTTTTTCTTGGAGGAAAGCTATTAGCATCTTTTCATGTGTCTGTTGGATATATGTATGTCTTCTTTGGAAAGATGTATATTCAGGACCTCTGCCCAATTATTAATTGGGTTATTTGTTTGTTGGTGTTGAGTTGTATGAGTTCTTTGTATATTTTAGATATTAACCCCTTATTAGATACCTTGTTGGCAAATATTTTCTTCCAAAGCCTTTTGATTTTATTGTTAGTTTCCTTCATTGTGCAAAAGCTTTTTAGTTTGATGTAGCTACATCAGGGAAATAGAAATAAAAACCACAATGCAATATCACCTCAGATCTGTCAGAATGGCTATTATCAAAAAGAGAGCAAATAGCAAGTGTTGGCGAGGATGTGGAGAAAACGGAACACTTGTGCACTGTTGGTGGGAATGTAAATTGGTGCAGCCACTATGGAAAACAGTACGGAGGTCCCTCAAAATATTAAAAATAGAAGTACCAGACAATCCAGCAATTCCACTTGTGTATTTTTGCAAAGAAAATGAAAACACTAAAAGAATGAAATCTTGCCATTTGCGACAACAAGGATGTACTTAGAGGGTATTAAGCTAAGTGATATAAGTCGGACAGAGGAAGACAAATACTGTATGATTTCACTTATATGTGAAATCTAAAAAACAAAACAAATAAACAAGTAAAACAAAACAGAAATTAGACTCATAAACAGAGAATAAACAGGTGGTTGCCAGAGGGGAGGTGGTGGGGGAGATGAGTGAAATAGGTGAGGGAGATTAAGAGGTACAAACTTAACCGTTACAAAAGAAATGAGTCACAGGGATGAAATGTGCAGCATGGGGAATATAGTCAATAATAGTGTAAATATTTTGTATGATGGCAGATGGTAACTAGACTTATTGTGGTGATCATTTTGTAATGTATAGAAATATCAAATCATTATGTTGTGCACCTGAAACTTGCATAGTATTGTAGGCCAATTATACTTCAATCAATAAATCTGTCTATTGATAGAGTAAAGAAACACGACAACAAAATGCAATGCATGACACCTGACTGGATCTTGGGTTGGAAAGGAAAGCCAGCTATAAAAGATATTATTTTATTGGAACAATTGTTATAATTTGACTATGGATTTGATGCTATTTAATATTATATAAATGTTGGATTTCTTGAGTGTAACATTATGATTATGTAAGGCAGAATGCCTTTGTTTTATTAGATACAGGCTGAAGTATTTAGAGTTAAGTATCATGATGTCAGTACTTACTTCCAAATGATTCAGCAAATATAGTTATTCAGAGAGAGAGAGAGAGAAAGCCACCGAAAGATAAAAAAGTAAATGTGCCAGAATATTAAAAACTGGTAAATCTAGGCTGATGGTATACAAGTGTTTATTATTTTTTTCCAATTTGTTATATAGGTTCAAAATATTTCAAAATAGAAAAAGGGGCGGGAGAGGTTCAACATAGGCTTTTCAGGTCAACCAAGTTTAGAAGGTAAATGGGAAAACACAAGCAAAACCAAACACACACAAAAGCAGAAAGGGTTAGGGACAGCTCAGCTCATCTATCTTTCCTTTTGTGTCCTAAGTACTGGAACCTTTAGTCTGATCAAATGGACAAGACTCTGAGAATTATGTTATACTTTACACCTATTGCCTGTATTATATATAAAAATAAACCCACAAAATCGGCAATAGTTATAGAGGGCATTTGGGGGGAAATTTGAAGATAGGCTGTATACTAAATAGTAATATTGTATCAAGGATAATATCCTTATTTGTGAGAATGATATTGTGGCTATGTAGGAGAATGTTTATGTTCTTAGGAAAGAAATGCTAAAATATCTGCCATTTACACTCAAATGATTGGGGAAAAATGTGTGTGTGTGTGTGTGTGTGTATGTGTGTTTAGAGAGAAAACACCAACATGGCAAAGTATTAACAACTGAAGATTTTGAGAAAGGGTGTGTGGCTATTTATTGTAATATTCATACAACTGTTTCATAGGTTTAATGTTTAAAATTAAAAGGTGGGACTAAAATCAACTACATGTCAATAAAAAAATTTTTTTAAATAGGTGGGGTAAAGTTTCCACATTTCCTTTGGTTCTCTTTAGGTGCCTGCTAATTGGTTTGGCTTTATTTTAAATTTACACTTTTGTCATATCTTCCTCCTTGTCCCCTTTCAGCCTAACAAAAGGATATATAAATGAAAGACCTATGCACGTTTCCACATAGAAAAATCTTCTCCAATAAGATAGTTATTGCTTTAAGATAGAAATGAGTGAGGACAGTATGCAATAGTAGAAAAGTATAGGCTTTATAGTAAGACTCAGGTTCAAATCTTGGTTCCAAAAATTATTAGTGGTGTGACCCTGGAAACGCTATATTTGATCAGGCACACAGCAGTTGTTTAATGATTGGTAGAGATTTGGGAGTAGGTAATAGTAATTATTATTTCAAGGACACTGGTTGAAGACAGTAAATTTTCTTGATATTTCCATCCTGCAATCACTATATCATCTGCCCCTTCCCACCCTTAAACTGATAAAAAAGGAATCACATTAACCTACCTCAGAAGGAATGTCACAAAGTATAAAAAAATTTTTTTAATGACATTTATAATTAAAAATTCAATGCAGCCAACATTTATTGAGCCCATATTTTATGGGCACTGTGCCAAATGCATAGTTCTCGCCCTTAGGGAGTTCACCACTTAGTGAGGGAAACACGTAAATACACACTCAGTACAATACAGGTGAACTGCACTAAGTGCTAAAATAGAGGCACAAAGTATTATAGGAATACTGAGAATGGAGTAAGCAGCTCATTCTCACAAGGATTATCAGGAAGTGCTTCATAGAGGAGATAAAACAAAAGCTAGGAATTAAAGGATATATAAGATTTCAACAGGTACCAAGGGGAGCAGGTCATTTCAAGTAAAGGAAATGGTTTTAGGGACTTCCCTGGTGGCACAGTGGATAAGACTCTGTGCTCCCAATGCAGGGGGCCTGGGTTCGATCCTTGGTCAGGGAACTAGATCCCACATGCATGCCGCAACTAGGAGTTCGCATGCCACAACTAAGGAGCCCACCTGCCGCAACTAAGGAGCCTACGTGCTGCAACTAAGGAGCTGGTGAACCACAACTAAGGAGCCCGCCTGCCACAACTAAGACCCAGCGCAATCAAATAAATAAATAAATAAATAACAATAAATAAAAGGAAGTGGTTTTAGCAAAGGTATAGAGAATCAAAGATCATGGTAGGTTTGTAAGGGAATATGTATTTGGTATGGAATAGCTAGGTCTTCAGATGTGTTATGAAATATAGGGGATGAGAATGAAGGAAAAATTTGGAACTGTATCATTGTTTTAAAAAAATGGCCCTGAACACTATCCTAAGGAGTTTTTGCTTAATTCTGAGGTCTATGGAAAGCCTTTGAAATTTTCTAAGCAGAGCAGTGACATGACTAGCTTTATGTTGGCCAAGTCAACAAATGTACTTTGTTGGATATGGTGGAGGAGAAAACTGGAGAAATAAAACTTTTGTCTGATGTTTCTCTTCTAGGTGACTGGGTGGATAGTGATTCCATTAATGGAGACGGAGAACACAAGAAAGTACCTGGATATTTGTGGGGGGTGGGGAGGTAGGGAAAAGGAAATGAAATCAACTTTGGACATGTTCGGTTTAAGTTGCCCAAGGAACAACTCATATGCAGACGTACAACATGTGATTGAATATTCTGATAGTTTGGATAACTGTTCAGCAAATATTCACTCTTTTTGCCCTCTTACTGTGGGCAGAATATACTTCTGTGCCCTACTGATGTGGGAACTTATGTTGGTGAACCTGGGGCAAGCAAAGCCTTGAAATATACTTGCTCAGTGGGGCTTATGTTTGTGAGCTTCAGATAACACCATGAGAAGATCAGGTCCTGGCTAGTTCACTGGTCTAAGATGGATAAGAGACCTATGGAGTACCCAGCCAGCTTGCCAACTGCAGCCTGGAGTAGAGCTGCTCCAGCTAGACCTATAAGCATGATAATAAACACTTATTATTGTAAATCACTAAGTTTTGGGTAGTTCGTTAAAAAGAATAGCTGAACAAGGGAATTCTCGGGCAGTCCAGTGGTTAGGACTCGATGCTTTCACTGCTGTGGGCACAGGTTCAAACCCTGGTTGGGGACCCAAAATCCTATAAGCTGCGTGATGCAGCCAAAAAAAAAAAAAAAAATAGCTGAACAATACTACTATATATTTAGAGCATGAAAAATAACTAGAGATAATACCTCCATCAGTTCATGGCATAAACAACTGTAGTACTCTAAAGTAAAAAGAAATCCCCTAAACACTCTCAGGCAGTTAATTCCCTCAAGGATTCCCTATTAAGCAGCATTTGATGTACAAATCAGAGTGCTTCATGTCCAAGACTTTTAAAAGAATTAATGCAGTCATTTGTATAGTTGAGAAACATACTGTAGAGCAGTATTATGTGCTAGGCGTTGTGCTAGGTAACTAAGGGAGAAAAGAAAAAACTTAAAAAGATCAAGTGTCTACTATGTGACAGGCACTGTGGTAGATGCTTTACAAAGATGAACATATTTAGTATTCAAAGCAACCACGTGAAATATATTATTTTCCAGGTCCCATCCCCAAGAGATTATGATTCAGTAGTTGGGAAGAGTGCAGGAGATACAGAACATGCATTTTAAACAAAGCTCTAGGTGATTCTGATGCAAGAGATCCATGAATCACACTGAGGAATACTGAATGAGAGAAAGAATGAATTTGCATGATGGTAAGTGGCATGCATTTTTCAAATTTATTCTTCCCAACCCATTTATAACTCTTACATGAAGCCATGACAAACAGACATTATTATTCTCCTTTTATAAATGGTTAAACTGAGGCACAGTCAGGCTATATAACTTGGTTAAGGTATCTAGTTAAAATGTGACAGTGCCTGGACCTATAAATCTAAATATCTACTAGATATCTCTTGATGCCCTATTGTAAGTTCAAGCTCAACATATTCCAAAAGAATTAATCATTTTCTCTACCCAGCCTCTGCCCCAAACACAAACACATCTGTTCCTCCTCTTCATATACCCAGTCTCAATAAATGGCACCACCATGTACCCATTTATCCATGCTAGTATTCTCCTTTGCCTGCTAAATCTAATAAACTGCGTTATCCTGCCAATTTCACCTTCTTTTCTTAAATTAATTTTTTTTTTTTTTGCGGTACATGGGCCTCTCACTGTTGTGGCCTCTCCCATTGCGGAGCACAGGCTCCAGACGTGCAGGCTCAGTGGCCATGGCTCACGGGCCCAGCCGCTCCGTGGCATGTGGGATCTTCCCGGACCGGGGCACGAACCCGTGTCCCCTGCATCGGCAGGCAGACTCCCAACCACTGCGCCACCAGGGAAGCCCTTAAATTAACTTTTTACTGAAATAGAGTTGAATTACAATGTTGTGTTAATTGCCGTACAGCAAAGTGACTCAATTATACATATATATATACATACTTTTTCATATTCTTTTCCATTATGGTTTATCACAGGATATTGAATATAGTTCCCTGTGCTACACAGTAGGACCTTGTTGTTTATTTATTCTGTATATACCAGTTTGCATCTACTAATCCCAAACTCCCAATCCAACCCTCTCACCTTCTTAATAGTTTTCATATTTGCTGTTTCATATCCACCCACACTACTACTCACTTAACAATAACAGCTTAATTTATTGAGTGCCTACACCATATCTAGCACAGTACAGTAACCCTTAGATCAACTCTGTGAGGTGGGTAATAGTACTATCTCCATTCTATAGATGAGGACTCTGAGGCTTAATAGCTTTGATTTGATGTCCTTTTGCCTCTATACAGGTAAGTTCTAGTCAACAGCTCAGCTTTTCTCTATCTTTCCTAGTTCTTCTCTCTCCAACTAGTTCTAGAACACCTCCTCTTGTTTATTCTACTGACAAATGAAACTTAACAAGATGAAAACTAAACCTACAGCAAACTTTTCCTATTTTCCTGTTATCATCACTGGCAACTTCACAGTTTTGTAGTCTTTAGTGTTGAAGTTTACAAGAGGAATCATGATGTAGTAGAAAGGGACAGGGAAGAAAGTTAGAATCTGACCTGAATTTACTATTTGATTTCACATTTTTCTAGCTTTCTAGCTCTAAACTCTGTGCTTATTAAGTTTCCTTAAATACAGAATGAGGTTAAGGGTAATACTAACTCATGTAGTCTTATATGGGAAAAATATAATATATAGCGTTAAATCCATTTCTGAAGAAAAAAATCTCTCCAGTGTGGCACACTCATAAGTTGGTACTCCAATATATCTTAAACCCATAGTCTGGATAATTTTTGTCAGTCAAATCAATCTCCTGCTTAAGTATCTGAAATGGCTATGTCTAATCTACTGAATAAAATGTAAACTGAGCTCTGCAGACACCCGACACCCTCAACTATACCACTGCCTATTCTTACACCACACTAGCTTTACTCTATGAAACAATCCAATGGAGTCATTTGGTTCACAAGCATTATAGCTTCTTATTCCTCAGCCTGCTCTCATTATGTCCCTTCTATATCTCAAAGCCCTCTCATTTCTTTTACCAATCCTTTCTTTTTATAAAGAAAGGTATATTCCTTTCTTTAAGATCCAGGTTGGTAGCTAACAAACAACTAGGTGTCTGGATCAAAACAATGAGTGCATGCAATTCAAAACAAAGGCACCAAAATGAGACTGGTAGGAGGGGTGGACTCACAATATAATCAAATCCTATACTCCCCGGGTGGGCAACCCACAAACTGGAGATTAATTATATTACAGAGGTTCTCGCACAGGAGTGAGAGTTCTGAGCCCCACTAAGGCCTTCCAGCCCAGGGGTCTGGCACCATGAAGAGGACTTGGCTTTGAAGGCCAGCAGGACTTGAACGCAGAAGCTCCTCAGGATTGATGGAAATAGAGACGTCACTCTTAAAGGGCATACACAAAATCTCATACACCCTGGGACCAAGGATAAAAGCAGTAATTTGATAGAAGACTGGCCCAGACTTACCTGCTGGTCTTGGAGGGTCTCCTGGGGTGGGGGAGACCCTGGGGACATAGACAATGGTGGCAGAAACATCAGGGAGCATTCATCTGCATGAGCTCTCCTGGAGGCTGACACACCTTGGCACATCAAGACCCGGCAGAACAGAACAGGCTGTAGGCTTTACTGCTGGGATGCCTGAGGCCAAATAACAAACTGGATGGGAACATAGCCCCACCCATCAGCAGACAGGCTGCCTAAAGACTTCCTGAGCCCACAGCCACCTCTAGACAGCTTCTAGACACAGCCCTGCCCACCAGAGGGCCAAGACCCAGCTCAACCCACCAGTGGGCAGACATCAGAACTAAGAAAACTATAGTCCTGCAGCCTGCTGCAGGCTAGACACTACCCTGGGACCAGCTGGCCCCTGGCCCTTGGGTGACGAGAGGGGAGTGTAATCCTGGGATACATAGGACGTCTCCTACAGAGGACTACTTTTCCAAGGTGGAGAAACATAACTAACCTACCATATACATAAAAATACAAATAGCAATTTAGAAAAGATGAGGAGACAGAGGAATATGTTTCAGATGAAGGAACAAGATAAAACCCCAGAGGAAGAACTAAGTGACATGGAGATAGGCAATCTACCCACGAAAGAGTTCAGAGTTATGATCGTAAAGATGATCAAAGAACTCAGGAGGAGAATGGATGCACAGAGTGAGAAATTAGAAGTTTTTAACAAGGAATTAGAAAGTATAAAGAACAACCAAACAGAACTGACAAACACAATAACTGAAATGAAAAACACACTAGAAGGAATCAATAGTAGATTAAATGAAGCAGATGAATGGATCAGTGAGCTGGAATACAGAGTAGTGGAAATCACCACTGCCAAACAGAAAGAAGAAAAAAAAATGAAAAGAAATGAGGACAGTTTGAGAGACCTCTGGGACATCAAATACACTAATATTCGCATTATAGGGATCCCAGAATAAGAGAGAAAGGGCCTGAAAAAACATTTGGAGAGATAGTAGCTGAAACCTTCCCTAACCTGAGAAAGGAAATAATCACCAAAGTCTAGGAAGCGCAGAGTCCCATACAGGATTAACCCATAGAGGAACACACTAAGACATGTTGTAATCAAAATGACAAAAATTAAAGATAGAATATGAAAAACAACAAGGGAAAAGCAACAAATAACATACAAAGGAACTCCCAGAAGGCTATCAGCTGATTTTTCAGCAGAAACTCTGCAGGCCAGAAGGGAGTGGCACAATACACTTAAAGTGATGAAAGAGAAAAATCTACAATCAAATAATACTCGACCCAACAAGGCTCTTGTTCAGATTTGACGGAGAAATCAAAAGCTTTACAGACAAGCAAAAGCTAAAAGAATTCAGCACCACCAAACCAGCTTTACGACAAATGCTAAAGGAACTTCTCTAGGCAGAAAAGAAAAGGCCACAACTAGGAACAAGAAAATTACGAAATGGAAAAGCTCACTGGTAAAGGCAAACATACAATAAAGGTAGGAAATCATCCAAACATATAGCTAGTAGGGAGGTTAAATGACAAAAGTAGTGAAATTATTTGTAACCACAATAAGTGGTTAAGAGATACACAAAACAATTAGATGTAAAATATAATATCAAAAAAAGTAATTGTGGGGCTTCCCTGGTGGTCCAGTGGTTAAGACTCTGTGCTTCCACTGCTGGGGGTGTGGGTTCGATCCCTAGTCAGCGAACTAAGATCCCACATGCTGTGTGGCATGGCCAAAAAAAAAAAAAAAGTGTGAGGAGAAGAGAGTACAAATGCAGGTTATCTAAAATGCATTGGACATTAAGAGATCAGCAACTTAAGCATATATACAGACTGCTACACAAAAGCCTCACTGTAAACAAAAATCTCTAATAGATATATGCACAAAAAAGAAAAAGGAATCCAAACATAACACTAAAGATAGTCATCAAGGACTTCCCTGGTGGTGCAGTGGTTAAGAATCCACCTGCCAATGCAGGGGACACAGGTTCAAGCCCTGGTCCGGGAAGATCCCACATGCCACAGAGCAACAAAGCCCATGCGCCACAACTACCAAGCCTGCGCTCTAGAGCCTGTGAGCCACAACTACTGAGCCCATGTGCCACATCTACTGAAGCCTGGGTGCCTAGAGCCCGTGCTCCACAAGAGAAGCCACCACAGTGAGAAGCCCGTGCACTGCAACAAAGGGCAGCACCCGCTCACCGCAACTAGAGAAAGCCTGTGTGCAGCAGCGAAGACCCAACACAGCCAAAAATAAATAAATAAATAAATAAATTTTAAAAAAAGATAGTCATCAAATCACAAGAGAAGAGAACAAAAGAAGAAAGGGGAAAAAAGACCTCATAAACAAATCCAAAACAATTAACAAAATGGCAATAGTAACATACCTATTGATAATTACCTTAAATGTAAACAAACTAAATGCACAAACCAAAAGATATACACTGGCTGAATAGATACAAAACAGGACCTGTATATATGCTGCCTACAAGAGACTCATTTCAGATCTAGAGACACATACAGACTGAAAGCGAGGGGACAGTAGAAGATATTCCATGCAAATGGAAATCAAAACAAAGCCACAGTAGCAATATTTTTATCAGAGAAAGTAGACTTTAAAATGAAGATTGTTATAAGAGATAAAGAAGGACATATGCATAATGATCAAAGGATCAATCGAAGAAGATATAACAATTGTAAATACATAGGAACACCTCAATATATAAAGCAAATGTTAACAAACATAAGAGGAGAAATTGACAGTAACACAGTAACAGTGGGGGACTTTAACACACCCCACTATCCCATCCCCACTTCTGTGGTCACCTTGGAAAGCAACAACCTGGAATCACAGTGAAAACCACCAGCTTTGCAATCACCTAATGGATTAAAGCTCCTTCAAATGCCCATTCCCAGAGAACTGTCATTATTTGACCTGTCTGGTGGTTCCTTGGAAGGCCCCACTCATAGGCTCTCTTTATTTGATCTGACTTGGAGCTTGCCAGTGCAAACCATCTTTTATCCCAGAGAAGCTTGTCAAAAACAGTCACAGACAATTGTTTAACAATGCAGCCTGCCTGAGGCAGTAGACAACAGGGCAAATGAGAGGTTCCAATAAACTAAAATGAAAAAAATAAGAAATGAGATGTTTATGGGGGCTTTGAAAAGCTCAGGTATGAACCTTGGTATTGAAAAGGCCAAACACATGTCCAGGATTGTGTACATGCTCAGGAATGACATGAAAAGGCCCTAAGATCACAATTCTGGGTACCCTTGAGAGTCTGCATAAGCAAGGAGCAAGCAGAGTTTTAAACTGTCTGGCTAAGTGTTCATTGCATACCCCAAATTGCATACAGAGCCCCTTACCATAAAGTGGAACACCTATTGGTTTTAGGCATGTAGGGAAACTTATGTCATTGTTTCAGGAAACCATATCTAAAGAACTAAAGGAAAGTGTGAGAACAGTATCTAACCAAATAGAGAATAACAATAAAAAGATAGAAATTATTTTTTAAAGGAAATCCTGGAGCTGAAAAGTACAATATTGAAATGAAAAGTTCACTAAAGGGGTACAATGGCAGGTAAGAATCAGCAAAACTGAAAGATAGGTAAATTGAGATGTTCCAATCTGAGAAAAAGGATAGAAAAATGAATGAAAACAATGAACAGAGCCTCAAGAGAACTGTGGGACACCGGAAACCCCTACCAAAAAAAACCCCAAAAAACACACAACATACTCCCTAACAGTTTTCACAGAGGAGAAGAGATAGAAGGGGCAGAAAGAATATTTGAAGAAATAATGGGTGAAAACGTCCGAAATTTGATGATGAACAACAATCTACACATCTATGAAGCTCAATACATTCCAAGTAGGATAAACTCAAAGAGATCCACATGTAGATGTATCATAGTCAAATTGTCAAAAGTTAAATATAAAGAGAGAATTTTGAAAGCAGCAAGAGAGAAGTGACTTGTCAAATCCAAAGAAATCTTAATAACATTTGATTTCTCATTAGTAACCAGTTAATGCCAAAAAAAGTGGGATGACATTTTCAAAGTATTGAAAGAAAAAGACTGTCTATCACAAATTGTATATCCAGCAAAATTATCCTTCAGAATGGAAGGATCAACTTCCATCACTACTGGATGAAGAGCTCCATTACTTGCACCTAAGTGTAAATTATTAAAACAAACAAACCAACAAACATAACCTAAAAAAAATTTTTTTTAACCCCAATCATGCAAAGACTTTGGAAAAGGTTCAAAGAGGAAACAGCAAATTAAGAAATACGTATTCAAGAAAAAATATAAATATTTGGTAGGAAAGGTGAAAATCTGTGATATTTCAAGAAAGACTGCTGCCTGCCTCCCTCCTCCTAGTTCAGTGAGGTGAGACTCCACTCCAGACTGCTGCAGCCAAGAACATAGGGCTATTTCTTCTCTCAGCTACCAGCTGTAAGGCTTTCTTCCTGGGAGAATCAGGACATCAATGTTTCTCATACTGCCTGCAGCTATCTATTGCTGAAGCTTAGTCCCAAGTGAGTGTGGTGGAGAGGTAGGGGGTCCCCTTCTTTTATCCAACCTCCACTCATGGAGTGGAGACCCTGTTTTGGGTATGGCACACTGAGAATACTTGAGGAGCTGCAATATAAAGGAAATGAGATTTCAAATCACAATGAGATAACATTTCACATCAGCTAGGGTGGTATAATAAAAACAAAGCAAAACAAATAAGAGTTGATGAGGAAGGATTTAGAAAAATTGGATCCATCATACATTTCTAACATCTATAATGTAAAATGGTGCAGTTACTTTGGAAAACAGTCTGGCAGTTCCTCAAAAGGTGAAACATAGAGTTACCATATGACCCAGAATTTCCAATCCTAGGTACGTGCTTAAGAGAACTGAATGATTTTGTTTATATGAAACATCTAGAATAGGCACATCTATAGCAACAGAACGTAGTAGTTGCCAGGAGCTGGAGGGAGGGAAGAATGGGTAGTGACTGCTAATGGTTATGGGGTTTCCTTTGGGGTGATAAATATATTCTGGAGTTAGTAGTGGTAGCTATTGTACAAGGTTATGACAAAAAATCCATTGAATTGCATACTTTAAAACTCTAATGGTGAGTTTAATGGTATGTGTATTATATCGAGAGAGAGAGAGAGAATGAAAGAAATAGTTACTTTTTACTTGGAACTTTGTCATTATGGCTTAGGAGTTTGAAAATCACTTGGTCAACCTTATGCAGTGTCAACCATACACTAATAGCTTACCTCAGTTCCTGTTTCTCTCCAATCCCAAGCCCGACTTCCCCCTGGCCACACTTTGCAGTCCTTATAGATTTTAGCAGAGCCGTGTACTTTCATTTGCCCCCATGAGAGGGAAGCAATTTCAGGGGAAGACATAAGGAACTTAATTGAACTCTGAAATTAAAAGAAAAATATAGTAAATCAGTTTTAAAGTAAGGTTGAAACAGCTCCAAAATACAGGAGCTATACTATAAACAGAATGTATTTCAAATTATAATGCTGTATACAAAATATAGTAAGCCCTGGTCCTCTATGAGTTAAGAAGCATCTTTCTTATTTATGTGGTTGTCACTTCTTCTCCAGAGGTCTAACAAGTGAAATGTTTTTCTTGGGATCCTGAATCATCCAACCATGGAAACTAGATACTACAATTACTTCTCAGACGCTGGAGGGAATTCTCTGGATTTTTTTTTGTTTTTGTGGTACACGGGCCTCTCACCGCCGCGGCCTCTCCCGTTGCGGAACACAGGCTCCGGACGCACAGGCTCAGCCGCTCTGCGGCATGTGGGATTCTCCCGGACCGGGGCACGAACCCGTGTCCCCTGCATCAGCAGGCGGACTCTCAACCACTGCGCCACCAGGGAAGCCCCTCAGGATATTTTTGAGAGATAAAATTAAAGGTGGCGATTTACTTCAGCATGATGGAGTGAGGAAGTTGACAAATCCTTTCCCTAAAAGCAGGTATAAAGCTGGACAAAACTGTCAAAATAAAAATTTGGCACTCTGGAAATAATATTAAAGATATATTGCAAACTGAAAAACGCTTATTCATGAAAATCACTGAATTTCAGATAAGAACAGTAAGATGTTTTGTTGTTCTTGCCTGGGATTACTCCCATGCCCCTACAACAGTTCTGTTGGCACAGAGGTTCAACTTGATTGGGGCAGGGCATGAAAACCAACAGTCTTGCTGCTAAGGCAGAGGAGGCTCACTTGATTTAGAGCATTTTCAGTTAACCTGGTGATTTCAGTGGCAAGTAAATATGGATGGCAGGTGGCTCTGCTTCCTTAATATTGTAAGCCTGTTTGGAACAAGCAATGGATTGTCAGAGTAGACAGGGATTTAAAAGGAATTCCCAAGAGATGCTTGATAAGCTCTCTATCCAGAGTGGAGCAAAGGCTGTGAGCATATGCATCAAAGACAGGAACAGGCCTAAGTCATGGAAATGTTCTGGGCCAATGGAGCCTATAGAACATGCAAAGTGAAGAGGTGAGGGGGCTCAGAAGGACTCAGAAGAATGTAAGAGCCAGGGAAGAGATGAAAACATCTGAACATTGAATGTACTCCCCAGCACAGACGCTGATCCATCAGTAGAGAGGGTTAAGTCTTACTGGCTTGAGGTGTTTGAACACAGTCTTTAGCTGTACACTAAGACATACGCACAGAGGAGACCCCCTAGGAAGCCAAGCTTAAAAGTAAAAACAAGGGGAACTCCCTTACGGTCCAGTGATTAGGACTTGGCACTTTCACTTCTGGGACCAGGATTCAATCCCTGGTTGGGGAGTTCCCACAAGCCATGTGGCACAGACGAAAAAAAAAAAGAGAAAAAAAAAAAGCCCTTAATACAGATTTCAGTGGCCACACATTGCATGGGAGACAGAATCCACAGATTTAGTTTAGGCAAGTGACTAAACAGAAACAAATAAACTAAGAACAACAATGTAGGGGGAAAATCCAAATCCAGACTCTATAATACATTATCTAAAATACCCAGTTTTCAATAAAAAATTACAAGACATGCAAAGAAACAAAAAAATGTGACTCATCAACTGAAACAGTATCTGAGCACTCCCATATATTTGATTTAGCGAAGACTTCAAAGAAGCTACTCTAAATATGTTCAAAGAACTAAAGGAAACTATTCATAAAGAATCAAAATTATGATGAAACGGGACGGGCAAGTTAGGGGGATGGGATTAAGAGATACAAAATGCTCTTTATAAAATAGATACGCAACAAGGATATATTGTATAGCACAGGAAATTATAGCCATTATCTTGTAACTTTTAGTAGAGTATAATTTGTAAAAATACTGAATCACTATGTTGTATACCTAAAACTAATATAATGTTGTAAATCAACTATACCTCAGGGACTTCCCTGGTGGTCCAGTGGTTAAGAATCCACCTTCCAGTGCAGCGGACGCGGGTTCCATCCCTGGTCAGGGAACTAAGATCCCGCATGCCGCAGGGCAAGGAAGCCCGTGTGCTGCAACTACAGAGCCTGCATGCCACAACTACAGAGGCTGTGTGCTGCAACTAAGACCCGACGCAGCCAAAAATAAATAAATAAATATTTAAAGAAAACTATACTTCAGTGTGAAAATTATGACAATGACTCAATGAATATAGAATCTCAATAAAGAGATAGACATTTCAAAGAAGAATCAAATGGGAATTCTAGCATTGATAAGTACAATAGCTAAAAGGTGCTTGATTCAGGTTTCTCCAGAGAAGCAGCACCAGTAGACTATATATATTAACAGATTTATTTGACAGAAGTGGCTCATGCAGTTGTGGGGATTGGCTAGTGCAAAATGTGCAGGGCAGGCTGGCAGGCTGCTCTCAGGCAAGAGTTGTCATTTCAGTATTGACGTGTTATTTCTTCTTCCTCAAGGAAACCTCACTTTTCCTTTTGCGGCCTTTCAACTAATTGAATGAGGCCTTCCAAGAGTATTGAGGATAATCTTCTTTATTTAAAAGTCAACAAATTGTAGATGTAAACTAGGTCCACAAAACACCTTCATAGCAGCACCTAGATTAGTGTTTGATTGGATAACTGAGTGCTATAGCCCAGCCAAGCTGACACACAAAATTAACCATCAGTCTACCCCTTGTTAATATGGTACCTATATACATGTCCTTAAACTGTATTTAATCTCCAAATAAAGACAATAACAAAGTGCTATTTCTCCCTAATATTAATAACTACTAACCTATTTTTAAAATGTGTAATATAACAAAGGACATAAACACACTATCTTTGGTGCTATGGGAGGAAGACACAAATTTATAAAACATGATTCTTGTTGAGAAGTTAATATTACACTAGAGGAGAGAAGACATATGCAAATTACTAACAATTTTTTAAAGGTGACTTTTAAAAATTACAAGGTAACTTTTGAAAAGTGGTATAAGGAAATTGTAATTAACTGTTATGAGGGTTGAGAAAGACTTCTGTACTAGTCTGCTAGAGTTTCCATAGTAAAATAACAAAGACTGGGTAGCTTAAACAACAGAAATTTATTTTCTCATAGTCTGGAGACTGGAAGTCCAAGATCAAAGTGCCAGCAGGGCTGGTTTCTGGTGAGACCTCTGTTCCTGGCTTGCAGATGGATTCTTTCTTGCTTTGTCCCCACATGGCCTTTTCTCTGTTCATGAGCACTCTTGATGTCTTTTCCTTTTCTTATAAAGATACCAGTCCCATTAGAACCCCAATCCTCATGGCCTCATTTAACTTTAGTTACCTCCTTAAAGGCTCTATTTCCAAATATAGTCCCATTGAGGATTAGGGCTTCAACATATGAATTTGGGGGAGGCACAGTTTGGTCCATAGTAGCTATCCTATGGCAGTACTACACAGTCTTGATTGCTGTAGCTTTGTAGTCACTTTTGAAACCAGGAAGTGTGAGACCTTCAACTTTGTTCATCACTTAAAAAACCGTTTAGGATATCCTGGGTTCCTTGCACTTCCATATTAATATTAGGACCAACTTACACATTTCTACAAAAAAGCCAACATAATTTTTCTTTCAGTAAAAATAATTATTTCATCAGAGAAAGCTCTTAAGAAATAAGAATAGACTGATGCATAACTCTTAAGACAAAAGATGGTAAGGCACTTCTAAAAGTGTTTCTTCAATGAATACAATTCTATTGCAACAGAGAATTCAGTTATCATTAAGAGAAAGAACCAGAAAATGGCTGGATTAAATCTTGTTTATTACTTCTTTTTATTTTCATATATTTTCCTATGAAACTATTTTGAAGACCATAGATTCCTACTTCTGTTGACATTTAACAGTTTTTTCACTACATATAACACATCCATATACTTCTAGAAGTATTTCTTGTAAAAGTGAGTTTTAAACAAACCTAAGTAAATTTGCTCATTACTAATTAGGAATTCCCAAACTGGCTCCACAATTGAATCCAGTTCACTTCAATATACATTTGCCAGGCTTACAATATCTGTAAAAAAAATTGTGTGACAAATGCAAAGATAATATGTTGGGGAGACAGAAATATGTATAAATTATTCCATTATAAGGCAGACTGTTATCAATGTAATTTGACAAAATTGAAGGCTAAGCCATTAAATTTTAAAATCAAAGCATAATTACATTCAATTAAATGCAGAAATATCTTTTAGAGTTCAAGAGTTTTCACAAATGTATAAACTTGCTAGTCATGAAACAGAATGTATCTCGAAATTTCCCTTGTGCACCTTTCTAGTCAATCCCCTTCCAAGCTCAAAAGAAGCTTTTGATTTCTATTCCCATATATTAGCTAGACCTTCATATTGATGGAATTTTACAGTACCTACTCTTTTGTGTCTTTCTTCTTTCACTCAAAATGCTTTTGAGATTCACCTATGTTGTAATATATATCAAGTGTGTATCAGTCTGAGTAGTAGTCTGTTGAAAGACTATTCACTATTTACCCATTCTTCTTCTGATGAGCATTTTGTTTCTTTTTGGTATTTTGAATAAACTAGTCACTAATTCTGAATGCAAAACTATTTTGTCTTTTCCCCTAAGAGAATGTGAAATTTGAACTATCTTAAGAAATTTCTTATTCATAAATAAAGACTGAGTGTAGGTAATTTAATGCTTATTTAAAGGCTTCTTTATGGAAGTAGCAATAAATCAATTACAGTTTTTTTTTAAAGCTACTTATTTTTTCTATCTTTACCTTTTAGTCTGATATATATAATGCAATTATTTAACTACGTAAATTGGGATTAAATTCTTGTAACCCACAAATTCTCTTAGCCCAAGGCAAGAAGAGACGGTGCTTATCATTTATTTTTTTTCCAAGAACAGACTTAGTGAAGGTATGACCTAAACCTTGCTTTGTAGTACAACATCTCTCATCTTTTGGGTGGATATAACTTTTGATGCCCAAGGACTTTGTTCTAATGCCAATCTTGATTACAAAAGCAGAAACTCTAACCTTATTTATCAGTCCCCGCTTTGAGTAACAGTGTCAGCACTGAGAAAAGAAAAAAATTATATAAAGCTTTTTTTTTTAGAAAGTTATATTTACAATCCCATGGGAGAGCAGGTGAGGTGCTGGAAAAGCTGAAAGCAAAGAGAGAGAAAGGAAAGAGGCAGGGGGGTAGTGTTCAGAAAACGATATAACTAAATCTTTCTTTTGGTTTGAAGGTTTTTTTTCCATCAAAATTCATTCACAAAGATATGATTTTATTTAATATTGTGTACCTGCCTTTCATTTAAGGTCAATTAAGTTATGATCTTATGAAGATTTTTGTATCTTTGCAAAACTGATAAGTTCTGGGTCAAATTTTTCTTAAACTGGGGTCTTCGGGGCCCCAGGTATAGAGATATATATACTTGGGAGTTTGAGAGTTCTACCAATATATTTCAGTTTATTTATTTATTTTTTTAATTGAGGGATAGTTGATGAACAACATTATATAAGTTTCAGGTGTACAACACAGTGATTCACACTTTTAAAACACAATTTTTAAAGGTTATACTATATTTACATCCATTATATTGTAAAATATTGGCTATATTCCCTGTTATACAATATATGTTTTAGTTTAGTTCTGTTTCATTTCAGTGTTGTTTAAAATATTTTACTACACATTAAATTAAGACTTCTCTTTTGCTATGATAATTCATCACATTTTCCTAAAGTGAGACTTTTCTTTCTTTTTTTTTTAACTTTTTTTTTTTAAACATCTTTATTGGAGTATAATTGCTTTACAATAGTGTGTTAGTTTCTGCTTTATAACAAAGTGAATCAGATATACATACACATATATCCCCATAAAAATATGGAATGCTTCATGAATTTGCATGTCATCCTTGCGCAGGGGCCATGCTAATCTTCTTTGTATCATTCCAATTTTAATATATGTGCTGCCGAAACGAGTACTTTTTAAACTTTTCTATTGTGGCACAACATAGATAACATAAATCTTACCATTTTAACCATTTTTAAGTGTGTAGTTCAATGGCATGAAGTACATTCATATTGCTGTATAGACTTTAATTACATCAGTATTTCTTAAACTGATATTTTCAAGAGTATTTGTAAATTTTATTTTTCTTTTTTATAAAATTAATTTTTATTGGCATATCTTTACAATGTTGTGTTAGTTTCTACTGTACAGCAAAATGAATCAGCTATACATATACATATATCCCCTCTTTTTTGGATTTCCTTTCCATTTAGGTCACCACAGTGCATTAAGTACAATTCCTATGCTATACAGTATGTTCTCGTTAGTAATCTATTTTATACATAGTATCTATAGTGTATATGTGTCAATCCCAATCTCCCAATTCCTCCCCTCCCAGTATTTGTAAATTTTAAACCAACATTTTTTTCTTTAAAAAGGGTTTGTAGGGACTTCCCTGGTGGTGCAGTGGTTAAGAATCCGCCTGCCAAAGTAGGGGACACAGGTTCGAGCCCTGGTTTGGGAAGACCCCCACATGCCGTGGAGCAACTAAGCCCCAGCACCACAACTACTGAGCCTGCGTGCCACAACTACTGAAGCCCACATGCCTAGAGCCCATGCTCCACAGCAAAGAGAAGCCACCATAATCGCAATGCAACGAAGAGTAGCTGCTGCTCGCCACAACTAGAGAAAGCCCGCGCACAGCAACAAAGACCCAACACAGCCAAAAATAAATAAATAAAATTTTAAAATAAATAAATTAATAAAAAGGTTTGTAATTTTTTTTTAAAAAGTTTTTTGCTGCACCCCACTGGTATGTGGGATCTTAGTTCCCTGACCAGGGATCAAACCCTCACCTCCTGCATTGGAAGGCAGAGTCTTAACCATTGGACTGATGGGGAAGTCCCAAAAAGGGTTTGTATATTATTTGAGATTAAGAATCAGTATTCTAGGTAATAAAGTCCTCTTATAATATAGAATTTTTTTCTCTTGATAAACGAGAATTCTTTCTTTCTTAGTCTGATATAGAACATTACAGTTTTTCCCTTTTTTACCTAGAAATGCAGAACAAAATTCAATTTTTAATTGTGGTAATCATTTTTTCTGTTCCCAATATAATTACTTGCCTATATATTTCTTTATTTTCCTTTAATTATAAATGGTCCTATTTTAAATGGTTTATATTATACTTTGAAATTCTTTTTAGTAAGTAGATACTATATAAATTTTAAATGCGCACTGAAATTTTTGGCTCAAAGTAGTAAACTATCAATTACAAATAGCTGAACTCTATCTAAGTTTTAGGAATTTTCTTCAATAGTAGCAACTAATATTTTTAAAGTATTTACAGTGTGCCAGGGCATTGTGCTACTCAATGTACTGTGAATTATCTAGTAAAATCCTATGTTGTAGGTGCTATTATCACCCCGACTTTACAGAGGTTCAAAGAAATAAAAAATCTTCCGCAATGTCCTGAGGCGGTTCCGTTAGAAATCAAGTCTTGCTGAACTCCAAAGCTCAGGCTCTTAACCAAAATGCACATTGTATCCCAAGCCGCACATTCTACTTTGCATTACTGATGGTTTTTCCGAGATTCTTTGTGGGAGAATGCTCATTGCTTCTCCCAACGAAGCGGAACCCTGTCTTGTAACAAACTTTTTGCCCTTGCACAAAGTTTCCTACCATGTCCACCCTCAGTGCAGTCCTAGTCCACCCTCTGATCTTGGGCCGCTACAGAGGCTGGTCCCCAGATCTTCGTGCCTCAACAAAGCCCCTCCCCCTCACACGCTGGCAACCACAGCAGGGCCCTGTCCGCTCACACCTTGGTCCCTGTGAAGAGCCTGGTCCCTTTAGACCCTGATTTCCTAGCAGGGCTCCAACTCCGCAGACTTGTGATCCCGGCAGAGCCTCGTTCCATCAGGCGCTCGTCCCCCAGAGTTTTCAGACACTGCTTTCCAGCACAGGTGCGGTTCTTGTACCTTAGCAATATCCCTCAGCAAACTTTCACTGAGACATCTCCATACAAAGGTTCCATCCCAACCCCTAATTCAGGGCACCTCTCCACCTTTCCCTTCTCCAACTTTTTCTCAGAATCGTTTTTTTCCCCCTTATTCTGCTCTTTTGTTGCTTCTTATTCACTCTCCTCAACTTCCCCCACCATCTGGTGCCCCAGTTTCTGTCCCGGGAGTGCCCCCCCAAACTTACCCAACGCCCTCTCTCCAAGGAGCAGCGATCTCGAACGGCTCCCTGCTTTACCTCTCACCTTTGCTCCCGAGGACCCGGCCAGGCGATCCCCCCACGACTCGCGCGGCCCTGAAAAAGTCTTTTGGCCTGTTATCGAGTGAAGCTCCGCCCTCTTCAAGCCTATTGGTCACTGTTCCTAAAACTCCCGCCTCTCCAGCTTCCAGCCCGCCTCCCTGCCCCGCAGCCCTTGTTTTCATTCCCCTTGTCACACGAGGCAGTGGCGAACCCGAAGTGGGAGGAGCGAGGGAGGGGGGCGGAAAGAGAGCAGAAAGCGAAAGGCACGGGGCGCCTCTCTTTCCTACGTCTGACTCGGTTCTCGACTGCTCCGGGCCGCCGTTGTATTGTGGGATCGCTGCGCCGTGCCTGAGACGCTCGGATCCGCAGGGGCGCCCACTTGCTAGCGCCTCCTGTCGTCTGTAAGGTTGCCCTGCCATTCCTCGGCACCCCAACTCCCCCCACCCCCCTATCGCCTCCTCCTCCATC
Source organism: Monodon monoceros (assembly GCF_005190385.1). Lineage (NCBI taxonomy): Eukaryota > Metazoa > Chordata > Mammalia > Artiodactyla > Monodontidae > Monodon > Monodon monoceros. The sequence goes on from NW_021703784.1 coordinate 52,957,061, forward strand.
CTCCAGTTCAAAATGGCGGCGGCGGCGGCAGCGGCGGTGGCTATGGCTCCTCCGGGCTGCCCGGGTTCTTGCCCCAACTTCGCCGTAGTCTGCTCCTTCTTGGAGCGCTACGGGCCGCTGCTCGACCTGCCTGAGTTGCCGTTCCCCGAGCTGGAGCGGGTGCTGCAAGCTCCGCCGCCGGACGTCGGCAACGGAGAAGGTAAGCGAGGGGCCCGAACGCCCGGCGGGAAGCGGCCCTGGCATGCTCCTTCTCTCCGCTCTTCACAGACACCCCGGACCTCCGCGGCTCTGTCCTCCCGCTGGGGCGCAGTTCAGCCCGGCCGATCTTCTCCTCCCAGCCCCCGGGGTCTTGGGCAGTGGGGAGGCGGGGCGGAGGCCCCATAGGGCCACTCCGCCCGACGCCCAGCAGAGGTGGGGGCGTCGCGGGCTAGGTCTGGGCTGGGGGCGGGGAGGGGTCATTGTGCTGGTCGGCCGCCCCTGGGACTGCTATCCCGCGGCGGGGACCGGGCCCCCCAATCCTTCTCCCTCTCGGTGGCGGGGGAAGGGGAGCGCAGGTTCCGGCCAGCTTTGCGCTTTTCTCCTCTACTCCTCCCTCACTCCCTCCCCTCCTCCCACCATCCTCGCTACCATCTCCGGGGAGGCTGGGCTCATCTTCTCGGGGCGCCCCTTTCTCTCCACCTGGGTGGGCGGGGGCAGCGGACACTTCATCTCCCCCTCCCTCTAGTGGGAACTCCCCCGAGAGAGTCGGCTCTGGTCTCTTTTCCTTTCCCCTCCAGGGCTGGTTTAACCCCCCAAACTCCTTCCTCTGAGTCCGGAGGTTTGCTCCTCCTCCTTAGGAGGGGGTCCTCCTCCATTCTCGCTTTGGGGCGTGAAGTCGGTTCAGCTTCTCCACTTTGGAGGGTAGAGGGTTAATTTCTCCTCCCCCATAGTTTTCCTCCTCCCCACCTCCCCCCAAATAATAGAAGAGCATCTCCCCACTTTTCCAGTCCCTTCCCCCTTCATCCTGGCATAAGGCTTAGGGGAAGAAGAAGTCGCCCTCCCATTTGCAGGGTAGGGTGGGGTGGTTAGTATGTAGGGTGGAGGAGGGGCTCAGACGGAGGGGAAACAGTTGAAGAAGGTGCTTGTTGCTCATGTTTCTCTCTCTGGTGCCGCCGGTCTATTATTGGTGTTCGCAAGTGGTGCTCCTTCCACATAAGGCCACCGCGCGGCTTCAGGGCGCATGCTCTGCCCGGCCCCATTGAAACTTCCTGCTGCTGCGGCGGCGGCGGCGGCGGCTGGTGGTTCTTTTCGCTGGAGCATCTCCGCGCTGCGCCTGCTGCTTCCAGCCCTCATTGAGCGCATACACTCACTCCCTCCCTATTTATTCCCGATCCATGCCTCTGCTTTCTGGCACATTTCTTTTTTCAGAGAAGGGTTTTTTTGTTGTACTCTGAGCATTGCCTTTATCTGGGAACAGCCCTTGGCTGGAGAAGAAACGTTTCCAAATAGGTCTTTTTTTTTTCCCCTTTTTTGTCCGTATTAGGTGGCCACAGTGGACTGGGTATTGTGCAAAACAGATAGCTATTTCCTTTACAAGAAATCAGGGCCGGTCTTTAATTCTCCATGGAAATGAAGAAGTTTCTGTTAACAGAATATATTTACATAGCTAGGAAGAGCCCAAGTGTGAAGTTGTTCAAAATATTACCTGTAGAGAAAATTATATTATGGCTACCAAAGACTCAAATTAATACAGCAGTTATGGTACAGGCATATATCTCTTCTTACCTGCCCAGATCTCCTCTACCATTCATAAACTCTGGCAAATAAAAGATTATATTATATAAAGACTTCTGCAGAATTTCTTGCAAAGTTAAACTCCCCAATATAGTAATTTCAATTGCAATTTGATGGCTATCAAATTGTATTTACATTTCTTTTACGGAAATGATCATTATGAAGGAGAGTGGTCATTATGAAGGAGAGTGCCTTATAAGTTACTTTTAGGATACCTTGGGAAATGATGGTAATGTATCTATAAGAGAGAAATGTGGGAATTTGAGGAAAGGGATTGCTGGTAAATTGTTTTTGGAATGTATTTGGACCAAGTTGGAATGCAGGCATAAATTTTCTGTCCTGGCATTATATTTTGGGTGGTATATAAGATTGCTTGCTTCTCCATTCCTTTTAAGTATTTTGGCCACTGCGTTTGGCTTCTGTTAGTAACAAGAAAAAATATCAGAGTCAGTCTAATACTTCATGTTACTTTTCTGTCTAGGATTGAACAATGGGCGACTAGCTAAGTAAAAAATGAGAAGTAATACGAGTTGAGAGATTATACCAGTGGGTTCAGCCATGCATTACTGTTGGTATAGTTTCAACTATAATAATAGATCTTGTCATAAGGTGATCCAAGAATAATAATTAATGTTACGCAGTTCAAGATCCTTGGCAAGTGAAAAGTCTCTGCAGGTGAAATGCTGCTACTGTGCAGGGAAAAGATTTTCAGGCCTTTGGTGATGGTTAACCTACTTGTAGTAGTTGATAATACTGCTCCCACTAAGAAGATTTGGACTGAGTCTTGGGGAAGGAGTTGTGGTGTACTAGAAAGAGTTAAAAGACATTGGTTTTAGTTGAACTAAATATTTTGCTGATAATCTCTGGACAACTGAATCAACCTCTTGAATAGTGTAAATATGTAGTTTGTGGGGCAAATTACTTAATTTCTATGGACCTCAGTTTCTTGAGTAAATAGAGGTAATATCTGAGGATCAAATGAAATGTTTCAAAAATCCTTTCATAAACCAAGTACTTATAAATATTCTTTTTTTTTTTTTTGGACATGCCACACTGCCTGCTGGATCTTAGTTCCCCAACCAGGGATTGAACCTGGACCCTGGTAGTGAAAGTGCCAAGTCCTAACCACTGGACTGCCAGGGAATTCCCTAAATATTCTTGTATTACAAATTTTATTAAAGATATTTGTGAGGTAGAAGACACAAAAGTACATTTGGAATGAAAATGTTAAATTTTTAGCTTGTAGTGAGAAAGGAGTTTAAGCACAGTGTAATGTTGAGCTGTTGTGCTCTTGGGGAAAAGTCTGTTATAATCAAAGGAGTTTTGCTCTATATACATTTTAGTATTTTTAAAAGGCAGTTCTTAGTGCCATTTCAATAATCCTATTTTATAAAACTTTTGGTTTTTCCTAGTGCGATTATTCCTTAAAAGGTTTGTAAAGTATATTCTTCTGAGTTGCCAGTTAAATTCTTTTTTACCTAGTCATTGTTGTAGGTATATCGACATTATGACATCTTTGAACAAGGCTGTGTTTCTCTATATTGTCCTTGTTTAGGCCCTTTATGATCTTTCCCTTAAATTTTTGTTCATAAGTCTTAATTTGACATTATGGCTTCGGCTTAGAATGCTCTTCATCCCCTACAGTGTCAATTATTAAATTTGGTTTTATAAACTACTTGTTTAGTCTTAAGGATATAAGCTACCATTTATTGAGCATTTACTATGTGCAAACATCAGCTCCTTATTTCTTACAACTATTCTCTGAGGTTGGTACTATTATTCCTATTTGGCAGGCATAGAAACTAAGGTTCAAGAGATTGATTCAGCTGTCCAGTGCCCAAGATTATACAGTTTTTGGTAGAATCTTAGATTTGTTATTGATATTAGTTAGAATAGGAAAAGAATGTGCCAACTGAAGGTATGTTTTATTCCCTTTCCCTCAGTCTACTGTAGCCCTCCCAATTCTGTGCTCTGTATGGACCTCCCCAGCTTCCTCTTGATGGGAGGTGGTTGATCAGGAGGTATGACTGTAAACAAAAGTGGACATTGACTTTGTGGAATTACCAACATCCAAGGCTCCCAAGTGTCTTACCTCTCCTCCAGAGGGCATTCTTCTTCAAGAGAAAAATATAGTTTTTCATTCTTTAAACATAGTCTTTGTATGGGTACTGATTGAGAAGTTATATGTATCTAATGACAGTCTATTAAGGTGTGTATGGATAAGGTTGACTGAGTTACTGTATAGTATTAAACAAGTTGAATCATTAGTTTTTTGGTTTGTTTTGGTTTTTTAATTTTTAGTGTAATTTTAGTTTTGATTTGTGTTTCACATTTTTAAATGAATTGAAGTTTAACTATTGCAGTCAAAATGTCAAGTATAAAAGCATATACCGGGCTTCTCTGGTGGCGCAGTGGTTGAGAGTCCGCCTGCCGGTGCAGGGGACACGGGTTCGTGCCCCGGTCTGGGAAGATCCCACATGCCGCGGAGCGGCTGGGCCCGTGAGCCATGGCCGCTGAGCCTGCGCGTCGGAGCCTGTGCTCTGCGATGGGAGAGGCCACAACAGTGAGAGGCCCACGTACCGCAAAAAAAAAAAAAAAGGACATACCTTATTTTTTTAACTGGACTTGTGATTGAAACTTAATATGTTCTCTTCTGTTGGTGATAATCGAATTGTGTGACAGCAGTTTTTAGGTTCATTCATGAAGTAGAAAGATGACTTTACCATAACTAGAGTCACCATCTGTTGCTTTGAGCAAAAGATCTTACCAGGTACATGTGCCAGGAGTTGCATGGATCTACAGTGGTAGGCTGTTGGTGGTAGCATTGCTGGAACCACAACCTCGTTTGGTCGAAATGTCTAGTTTTGGCTCTTCCACCTTTGAAAGAAGAAATATTCTTTAGACATTTATTAGAGGGAAGGAGAGAAAGGTATTTCTTTTCCATCATTTTTGGTATATCACAGAGTTGAGGTAACCAAAAGTTATGGACGTTCGGAGGGAGGTTGTTGGCATTGTCCCAGAAGTGGAAGTAATAGGGACAGGAGTTTTCTGGCTAAAATTGGGCCTGTTAATGAAAACTGACTTTCTTCTTTTTTAAATTACTACAGAGTTTGCCTTGAAATTTACCAGTGTTGTTAAATTCTCAGCTAGTAAGGAAGGTAAGCATTTATTAGCTACTTCATTTACTTAATTTGTATATTGAATATTTGCTATATTCTAAGTGCAGTAAACATTATGGTGATTATGTATTTTTTAAAATACCCTTTTTTTTTTTTTTGGCCATGCGGCTTGTGGGATTTTAGTTCCCGGACCAGGGACTGAAGCCAGGCCCTTGGCATTGAGAGCGCAGAGTCCTAACCACTGGACCACCGGGGAATTCCCTATGGTGATTATTTTAAAAAGACATTAAACATGGGCCCTTCTTTTAAGGATTTTCTAATCTAGTAAGAAGTAACAAAGCTGAGCTTGAGTTACTATCATCATTCAAATGCTTATTTTTTTCTCTGGGATTTTTTTTTTATATATATAAATTTATTTATTTATTTATGGCTGCGTTAGGTCTTCATTGCTGCGCGCGGGCTTTCTCTAGTTGTAGAGAGCAAGGGCTACTCTTTGTTGCAGTGAACAGCCTTCTCATTGCGGTGGCTTCTCTTGTTGCGAAGCACGGGCTCTAGGCACGCAGGCTTCAGTAGTTGTGGCACGTGGGCTCAGTCGTTGTGGCTCGTGGGCTCTAGAGTGCAGGCTCAGTAGTTGTGGCGCACGGGCTTAGTTGCTCCACAGCATGTGGGATCCTCTCGGACCAGGGATCAAACCCGTGTCCCCTGCATTGGCAGGCGGATTCTTAACCCCTGCACCAGCGGGGAAGTCCCCTCTCTGGGATTTTTATCAACTGGAGTTAGTAGTCTATGAATTCTAGTCTATAAGTTAATAGACTAAAATTATGTCTATGACAACTTTATGGTGAGATGTACAACCTCATATAGTGTGGGAAAGTAAGAACAATTCAGACCCAAAGTACATTTTAGCCTGAATCATGTATTCAAGAAAGGTATTTCTGTGTGTTCCTGGATTTGAGAAAATTTCTTTGGCTCTCTACCTGATGGATATAGCCTTAATATACTGTGCCTGGGTGTTTTTGTTTTTCTGTTTTTACTGTGTGGCAGATCCCATTACAAAGGGTATCAGCGTGTTTTCTGTTTTCTTTTTATGTTAGAATTTTTGAAGTATCAAATATTGCTTGAGAGAGTAATCTGGGGCTTCATTTAAAAAAAAAGATTGATTCTTTCAACAAATGTTAATTGATTACCTAATGTGTGCCAGGTACACTATACACTGGGGATACATTGGTGAGCAAGATAGACAAGATCCTTGTCCTTATGGAGCTCATAGTTTAGCAGCAAAGATAGACAATGAAGCAGTGATTTTTTAAAAAAATGTTATTATATGGGCAAATATAGTGTACACTCTGTAATGATACATATTTTTAGTGAACTTTGTTTTATAATTTGTTTAGCTTTGTATTTATCCTATCTGTATGCCTTTTTTCCCTATATTTGTACAAGTTTATCTTAATAATTTTCTGGATGGTAGGATTATAAGTTGTTTTTTCTTTGTATCATATTTTTTCACATATCCTTTTCAATACTAATTATGTATCTCTTTGGTAATCACAAAACCAAATTATTTAAGAGCAGTCTTATACCAAGAAGTGAAATGGGTGAAAGTGGTCAAAAGGTACGGACTTGCAGTTATAAAATAAATAAGTCATGGGGATATAATGTACAGTTAATTTTACCATGTATAATTATACAATGTATAATGGTGAATATAGTTAATAATACTGCATTGTGTATTTGAAAGTTGCTGAGAGAATAAATCTCAAAAGTTCTTATCACAAGAAAAAAATTATAGTTATGTGGTGATGGATGTTAACTTATTGTGGTGATCATTTCACAATGTATACAAATATTGAATCATTTCGTACACCTGAAACTAATATAATGTTATATGTCAATTATATCTCAAAAAAAGAATTAAGAAAACTAGTTTTCTAAGAGGCTTTATAAAAGAAAAATTGAGTTGCTGCCTTATTTACTTTTAATCTTGAATTACCTCTCACCATGAATATTACCACCATCCACCCAAGTCACCCAGATCAGAAACCAAGGAGCCAACTTAGACCTCAGTCTCTCACATACTTTATTCCATGTCTTGAGTCTATTTCTTTATCCCATTTTATATTCAACCTCACTTTTCTATCATCATTACTACTCTGTTTTAGTCAAGCTGAACTGCTTGCAGGTCTCTGAAGGTATGAAAGGTTGTTTCACATCTTTATGCCTTTTCTTCATCCTTCTACCTGAGTTGAATATTCTCTTTCCACCTTCCTTCCCTGGCCTGCTCACTGTACTCCTGCCCATCATTAATCTGCTCTTTAAGCACCAAGTGCTCATGTGAAATTTTTCCTGCTTTCTCTGTCTCTCAAGTTAAATTAACCATTTCTGCCATTTTACTGCACAGTGTCCTGTGTAGATTTTATATCACAATACTCATAACAGAGACTTCCCTAGTGGCACAGTGGTTAAGAATCTGCCTGCCAGTGCAGGGGACACGGGTGCAAGCCCTGGTCTGGGAAGATCCCACATGCTGTGGAGCAGCTAAGCCCCCGAGCCACAACTACTGAAGCCCGCACCCCTAGAGCCCTTGCTCTGCAACAAAGACAAGCCTCCTCAATGAGAAGCCTGCTCACAGTAATGAACAGTAGCCCCTGCTTGCTGCAACTAGAGAAAGCCCGCGCACAGCAATGAAGACCCAACGCAGCCAAAAATAAATAAATAAATACTTATAACACTTTTTGCACTTACAGTCTAGCCTATGAGACTTTAATCTCCTTGAGGGCAGGGGTAATGTTAATGAGACGAAGTTTTTTCCCAGTTTATTATAATGCCATGTTCTGTTCTAAAACTTCATTTTATTTATTTATTTATTTATTGCGGTACGCGGGCCTCTCACTGTTGTGGCCTCTCCCGTTGTGGAGCACAGGCTCCGGACGGGCAGGCTCAGCGGCCGTGGCTCACGGGCCCAGCTGCTCCGCGGCATGTGGGATCTTCCCGGACCGGGACACGAACCCGTGTCCCCTGCATCGGCAGGCGGACTCTCAACCACTGCGCCACCAGGGAAGCCCAGTAAAGCTTTTTTTACCTGAGATATTTTGTCATTTTCATTTGCAAAAAAAATTTGTTGTAATTTTAGAGATTGCTATGTTCTGCTGGGTAAAGATTTGTTAGTTGTTATACATTCTGTTTTCCCCTCCCCACAAATAAAGAGATGGAACTTCAAATAAATTGAAATGCCACTCTAAATAAATAGATATGTTAAATATGTAGTGTGGATTGAGTCCATTATATAGATGAGAATACTTAAGTAAATGTATGTCCTTTGTGTGTGTTGATAGTTGATGAGTAATTCTTGATTAATCTTGAAAGATTATTTAACAGAAATTTTGAGTTGAATTCCTTTTTAGGAGTGACTCTCCAACTGTTACACATGCTATTAGACACCATGTAGTAACTCAAACCTGTATTGTTCCTTGAGTTATAGTTTAAGGCTTGTCTCATGCCATTTAGTTAGTAAAGGATAGCTCCATCATTTTGAAAGACAAAATGTTACTATGTATACTTCTTAAGCTAGAATTATCAATAATGTAAATAATTGTATCTACAAGGAAATTAATATTGGGAGATTTTTTCGATTTTTTTTTCTGAGGGTGATACTAGAGCACAGTAAGTTGCCTTTTTTGTATTTTATTTAATTAATTTATTTTTTAACATCTCAACTGGAGTATAATTGCTTTAAAATGTTGTGTTAGTTTCTGCTGTATAACAAAGTGAATCAGCTATATGCATACCTATATTCCCATATCCCCTCCCTCTTGCGTCTCCCTCCCACACTCCCTATCCCACCCCTCTAGGTGGTCACAGAGCACTGAGCTGATCTCCCTGTGCTATGCAGCTGCTTCCCACTAGCTATCTATTTTACATTTGGTAGTGTACATGTCAGTGCTGCTCTCTAACCTTTCCCCCTCCCTGTGTCCTCAGTAAGTTGCTTTAATAACTCAAGCAATGTAAGAATCTTAACAGGCTTCCTCCCTGATCCTGTCCCACACCCAACCTGTCATGTTTTAATTAGCTGGGATTTTAGTTCCATATTGTCATTCTTTTTTTTAAAATTAATTAATTTTTTGGCTGCATTGGATCTTCATTGTTGCGTGTGGGCTTTCTCTAGTTGTGGCACGCGGGCTTCACATTGCAGCGGCTTCTCTTGTTGTGGAGCATGGGCTCTAGGTGCGCGGGCTCAGTAGCTCTGGGGCTCAGTAGCTGTGGTGCACGGGCTTAGTTGCTCCGCGGCATGGGGGATCTTCCCGAACCAGGGCTTGAACCTATGTCCCCTGCATTGGCAGGCGGATTCTTAACCACTGTGCCACCAGGGAAGTCTTTGTAATTCATTTATATTTATGTTTCTCAGCAATTATTTAAATTAAACTGTATGTTTTACTAGTTTTTTCACTCACCACTGTTTTTGATTCCCACATTTTTCCTTTTAGATTCATTCTTTTGCTGTAGTACATTCTTTTTCAAACAGGATTTCTAAGAGGTGAATTTTGAGTTCTTGCATGTCTGAAAATATATTTATTTTGTTCTCTGTTCTGACTGCCCATTTAGATTGAATACAGTATTCTAGTATTCACAAATAATTTCCCCCAGAGCTTTGATGATACTGCTCTTCTGTCTTCTAGGATCCACTGTTGCTGTTGAGAAATCTGTCAGTCTGATGCTTTTCGTTTATGAGTTTCTTTTTCTTCGTGATTTTTATGATTTTTTTTCTTAATCCCCAGAGTTCTGAGATTTTTTAGGATGTGCTTTTTTCTTTCAATTTCCTTGCTTTTGCTTTTACCGTGTGTGTGTGTGTGTGTGTGTGTGTGTGTGTGTGTGTGTTTGAAAGTGCGGAGTCCTAACCACTGGAAAGCCAGGGAATTCCCTTACTTTTACTTTTTAAGATGATAAAATTACAAATTTATTTGAAGTCCTCTGTATATTACTCCTGTTCTGATTCTCTTTTGTCTGTTCCCATAGGCAACCACTGTTCTGAATTTTGGAGTTTATTGTGCCCATGAACACTTTTATACTAAGAGTATATATTTATGTATATATAAATAATACATTGTATGGATTTATATGCTTTTTTTATACTTTTTTTTTTATAAGTTTGTTTTTGGCTGCATTGGGTCTTTGTTGTTGCGCACGGGCTTTCTCTAGTTGAGGCGAGTGAGGGCAACTATTTGTGGCCGTGTGCAGGCTTCTCATTGTGGTGGCTTATCTTGTTGCGGAGCACAGGCTCTAGGTGCACAGGCTTCAGTAGTTGTGGCACCTGGGTTTCAGTAGTTGTGGCTCGCGGGCTCTAGAGCATAGGCTCAGTAGTTGTGGTGCATGGGCTTAGTCGCTCCACGGCACGTGGGATCTTCCCAGACCAGGGCTTGAACCCGTGTCTCCTGTATTGCTAGGTGGATTCTTAACCACTGTGCCACCAGGGAAGCCCTGGATTTATAGGCTTTAAAACTTTATATATAATCAATATAATACTATATGCATTCCTCTACAGCTTCCTTTATTGCCTCTCAACAGTATTTTTGAAACATATCCATGTTAATGCCTTACTGTTTTAGTTATTTACTTTAACTGCTGTATGGTTTTCTATTACATGAAAATACTGTAATTTTTTTTTTAATTGGTGGATATTTAGGTTTGTTTTTGTGCTATTAAGAGTAATGTTGTAATGAATATTCTGGCAGCTTTGCCTAGAGGTAGAATTGCTGGGCTAAAGGGTATACAGTCATCCCTTGGTATCAATGGGGGATTGTTTCCAGGACCCCCTTGTATACCAAAATCCGAGGATGCTCAAGTCCTTTTATTTAAATGGCCTAGTGCAGTCTGCCGTCCATATCTGCAGGTTCTGCATCCAGGGATACAGAAGGTCCATTGTTTTCCTTTTAGCCTTGGTATAGTTGGATTGATTTCCAAATTAGCTTTATCAATTTATACATTGCCAATAGTGTATGAGGGTTCCCATTTATCCAGGTAATCAAATCATAGCATTGTCAGACTTTTTAAATATTTGATAATGTGGTTGTGAATTAGTTTCTTATTGCTCTGATAAGGTTGAACATTTTTTCATGTTTTTTTTTTTGCCATTCACTTTTCTCTTGCGTGAATTGCCTTTTTATAGCATTTCTCCATTTTCTTTGTTGTTTTCATTGATTTGTAGCAATTTTTTATGTATTTCAGATGTCAATCCTTTGTCATTTTTATATTTTTATTTATTTTTATGTTAATACTGTATATCTTTTTTACTGTTTTTATAGTATCTTGTTGATCCAGACTTTAAAATTTTAGCGTGGTATAATTGTTAATTATTTATTTTTACATTTATACTTTTCATATCTTATTTAAGAAACCCTTCTCTTTATGATTTTGAGGCATAAGGTGTTCATCTGTATTTTCTTCTAAAAGTTTTGTTTCTCAAACTGTAGTCTTAAACCTCCTGGAATTTATTTTTGTATTATGTAATTTTTTTTTCTCCCCTCACTAATTGGTAATGCCATCTCTTGTATACCAGTTTCCACATATACGTGGGTCTATTTCTAGGCTCTTTATTTGTTACATTGGTGTATCCTTCACGTGGTTTTACTTGCTATAGCTTTAAAGTAAGTCCTTTTATCTGCTAAGGCAAGTTCTCGCACCATATTCTTTTGGAAATGCTGTTGGTTATTTTTAGCCCTTTACGTTCTCATCTGAATTTTAGAATTGGCATGTCAAACTTCACAAAAATCTTTGGTTAGATTTTATTCTGATACCAGCTGGTATACAGGCTTACCTTGGAGATACAGATTGGGTTCCGGACCACTGCAATAAAGTGAGTCACATGAATTTTTTGGTTCCCCAGTGAGTATAAAATTATGTTCACACCATATTGTAGTCTCTTAAGCATGCAATGACATTATATCGTTAGAAAAACAATGTACATACCTTAATTAAAAAATACTCTATTGCTAAAAAATGCTGACCACCATCTGAGCCTTCAGCAAGTTGTAATCTTTTTGTTTTTGTTTTTGTTTTTGGCCGCACTGCACAGCATGTGGGATCTTAGTTCCCCAACCAGGGATTGAATCCACATCCCCTGCTTTGGAAGCACGGTGTGTTAACCGCTGGACTGCCAGGGAAGTCCCTGTTGTAATCTTTTTGCTGGTGAAGGGTTTTGCCTCAATTTTGATGGCTGCTGACTGATTAGGGTGGTGGTTGCTGAAGGTTGGGGTGGCTGTGCAATTTCTTAAAATAAGGCAAAGAAGTTTGCCACATCGATTGATTCTTTCACAAACGATTTCTCTGTACCATGCAAAGCTGTTTGATAGCATTTTACCCACAGTAGAACTTCTTTCAAAATTGGCGTCAATCTTCTCAAACCCTGCTGCTGCTTTATCAACTGAGTTTACGTAATATTCTGCATCCCTATTTGTTATTTCAATAATCGATTATGTTTGCCTTCTTATGTGGGTGCTTTTCATGTTGTCTCAAAACAATTACAATAGTAACGTCAAAGATCACTGGTTAAAGATCACCATAACAAATATAATAATAATGAAAAGTTTGAAATATTGTGAGAATTACCAAAATGTGGCACAGAGGCAGTAAATGAGTAAATGCTGTTGGAATAATGGCGCCAATAGATTTGCTCCATGAAGGTTTGCCACAAACTTTCAATTTGTGAAAAATGCAATATAAGTGAGACAGTGGCATGGACATATGTACATTACCAAACGTAAAATAGATAGCTAGTGGGAAGCAGCCACATAGCACAGGGAGATCAGCTTGGTGCTTTGTGACCACCTATAGGGGTAGGATAGGGAGGGTGGGAGGGAGGGAGATGCAAGAGGGAAGAGATATGGGGACGTATGTATATGTATAACTGATTCACTTTATTATAAAGCAGAAACTAACACACCATTGTAAAGCAATTATACTCCAATAAAGATGTTTTTAAAAATGCAATATTTGCAAAGTGCAATAAAGTGAAATAGTAAAACGAGGTATGCCTGTACTGCAATACAATTCAATTCTGACACCAACCATCTGGAACTAGGTCAGATATCACAGGTTGAAGGGCATGGTCACCAGCAAGATTGCCCCCATTGCAGATGATAGCTGCTGGTTCCCATGGCCTGCTTCAGGTTTGAAAATTTGCTAGGCTGACTCACAGGACCCAGAAAACTGCTATACCTGTGATTATGGTTTTATTTTAAAGGATACAATTAAGAACCAGCCAAATGAAGAGATACATAGGGCAAGGTCTGGGAGGGTCCCAGCATAGAGCATTCATGCCCTCTCCCTGTGGAATCAGGGTGCATCATCCTCCTGGCACATCAGTGTATTCACCAGTCAGGAAGTGCCACAGAGCTTCAGTGTAGCAGAGTTTTAATGGGAGATTTGACCATGTGATTGAACTCCCATTTCCAGTCCCTTACCCCTCCATGGAAGTGGGGCTGATACCACATGACTCAAAGCCCCAACTGTCTAATCATGTGATTGGTCTTTCTGGCATGACTAGCCCCTATCCTAAACCCTTGCATTTCTGGGATAAATCCCAGTTGGTTATGATATGTAATTTCTTTAATATGCTGCTGGATTCAGTTTGCTTGTATTTTGTTGAATTTTTGTGTCCATATTCATAAAGGATACTCATCTTTGCAATTCTTGTGATTTTTTCTCTGGTTTGGTGTCAGGATAATACTAGAGTCATAGAATGAGTTGGGGAGTATTCCCTCCTTTTCTATGTTTTGGAGGAGTTTGAGAAGGATTGGTGTAATTCTGTAGATGTTTGGTAAATTCACCAGTGAAGCTATTGAGTTCTGGGCTTTTCTTTGTGTGGGAAGTTGTTTGATTACTAACTTTTTTTACTTTACTTGAATCTCTTTACTTGAATCCCCTATGGGTATTCAGACTTTGTATTTCTTCTTGAGTAAGTTTTGGTAGTTTGTTTCTAGAAATTTGTCTTTTTCATCTAGCTTATGTGATATGTTGATGTTCAGTTGTTCATAATATTGTCTTAACAATCCTTTTATTTCTGTAAAGTCATTAGTAATATCTCCGCTTTCATTCCTGTTTTCGTAGTTTGAGTCCTTTCTCTTTTTCTTCATCAGTCAAGCTAAAGGTTTATCAATTTTCTTCATCCTTTCAAACAGTCAACTTCTGGTTTCATTGATTTTGATTCCACTTACATTAAATTTCCAGATTAGGTAAATCCATAGAGACAGAAAATAGATCTGTGATTGGCCTGGGTTGAGGTGGGGGGAGATTTGGAAGGGGCGTAGGCTCTTTCTGGATTGATGGAGATGATCTGTAATTAGACAGTAGTGATGGATGCACAATATTGTGACTATACTAAAACAACTGAATAGTACACATGAAAATGGTCTAAATGATGGATTTTATGTTATATAAAGTTTATTTCAATAAATTTTATTTTTCTTTGGCCGCACCACATGGCATGTAGGATTTTAGTTCCCCCACCAGGAATCGAACCCACGCTGCCTGCTGTGGAAGCATGGAGTCTTATCCACTGGACTGCCAGGGAAGTCCCCCAATTTTTTTTAGTTATATGACTATATGTGTATGGGTTTATTTCTGGACCCCATATTCTATTTCTATAATATATTTGTCTGCAGGCCAATGTCACTCATCCTTCACTCAACTCTAGCTTTGTAATGAGTCTTGAAGCCAGGTAGTTTAAGCCCTTCACCTTTATTATTATTCTTTTTTTAAAATATTTATTTATTTAGTTTTGGCTGTGTTGGGTCTTAGTTGTGGTGCACAGGCTCTTTGTTGTGACGTGCAGGGTTCTCTCTAGTGTGGTGCACAGGCTGTCTAGTTGTGGCACACAGGCTCTCTAGTTGTGGCACGCAGGCTTAGTTGCCCCGTGGCACCAGGGATCGAACCCACATCCCCTGCATTGGAAGGCGGATTCTTAACCACTGGACTACCAGGGAACTCCCTTTATTATTATTTTCAAAGGTGTTTTAACTATTCTAGGTCCTTTGAATTTCTGTATGAATTTTAACATAAGTTTATCAATTTCTACAAAAAATTTCCCTGGAATTTTTATTGGGATTATCTTGAATCTGCAGATGAATTTGGGAAAAATTGATACCTTAAGATAATGAGTTTTCTCTCACAGATATAGAGAACAGACTACCAGAGGAAGAGGAAGTAGGGGATTAAGAGCTACGAACTATTAGTATAAAATAAGCTATAAGGATATATTGTATAACACAGTGAATATAGCAAATATTTTATAATAACTATAAATGGACTATAACCTTTAAAAATTTGTGAATCACTGTATATTATAATTTATATAATTTTGTATATCAACTATATTTCAATAAAAAGTTACTGAATCTTCTGATAGATGAATATGTTACATTGCTCCATTTATTTAGGTTTTATTTAGTTTTTCTTAGCTGTGTTTTTCATTTTCACTATACACGTCTTCCACATCTTGCATCACTTTTATCCCTAAACGTTTTATGTTTTTTTATGATAATCTATATGGTATTGTTTAAATTTTTTATTTACTAGTTTTTCATTGCTGATATATAAAAATTCAGTTGTTTTTTGTATATTGATCTTGTATTCTGCAACCTTACTAAACTCACTCATTTTTAATAGCTTTTAAAGATTAAAAATTCTTTATACATGATTCTGTTATCTGTAAAGAAAGTCTTACTTCTTTGTTTCCCATCTGCATGCCTTTTATTTTTTGTTTGTTTTTGTTTTATTTATTTATTTTAACATCTTTATTGGAGTATAATTGCTTTACAATGGTGTGTTAGTTTCTGCTTTATAACAAAGTGAATCAGCTCTACGTATACATATATCCCCATATTTCCTCCCTCTTGTGTCTCCCTCCTACCCTCCCTATCCCACCCCACATGTCTTTGATTACTTTTTCTTCCCAGAACTACATGTAGAGTTGTGAATATAAGTGGTGGTTATATATGGACATTCTTGCCTTCATCCTGATCTTAGGGGGAAAGCACTCAGTCTTTCCCCCTTAAGTATGTTGATAGCAGATTTTTCACTATGCCCTTCTTCAGGTTGAGAAAGTTCCCCTTTATTTCTAGATTGCTTTATCAGGACTGGATGTTGGATTTTGTCAATTTTTTTTTTTTTTTGCATATACTGAGATGATTATGTTTTTTCATTTAAGTTTGTTCATGTGAATTATATTGATGGACTTTTTTAAACTAATCTTGCATTTTTGGGGATAAACCCCATTTTTAAGTCATTGGTATGGGCTGAATTGTGTCTCCCCCAAGTTTATATGATGAAGCCACAACCTCCAATGAGACTGTGTCTGGGGTAGGGTCTTAGGAGATAACTAAGGTTAAGTGTAGTCACAAGAGTAGGGCTCTAATAGGACTGTGACCTCTTACAAGAAGAAGAGAGATTCCTCTCTTTCTCTTTGCCATGTGAGGATTCATTGAGAAGTTGGTTGTCTTCAGGAAGAGAACTCTCACCAGAACCTGACCATGCTGGCTCCCTTGCTTTGGACTTCCAGGTTCAAGACCAGTGAGAAAATATATTTCTGTTGTTTAAACTACACAGTCTGTATGGTATTTTGTTTTGGCAGTTGGAGCAGACTAAGATAGTCATTATCAATTACCCTTTTTATATGTTTGCTAAAATTGTGTTAAGAAATTTTACATCTATGTTCATGAGCAGTATTAGTCTGTAATTTTCTTTCTTTTGATGTGTTTTTCTGATTTTGATATCAGGGTAATACTGGCCTCATGGAAGAAATTGGAAAGTATTTCCTCCTTTTCCGTTTTCTGGAACTATTTGTATAGAATTGGTATTCTTTAAATCTGTGGCTTAATTTACCAATGAAACCGTCTAGGTCTGGAGTTTTCTTTATGGGAAGGCTTTAAACTACAGATTCAGTTTCTTTAATAGATATGGGATTATTCATGTTATCTGTTTCTGTTTGGA
Organism: Monodon monoceros; assembly: GCF_005190385.1. NCBI lineage: Eukaryota > Metazoa > Chordata > Mammalia > Artiodactyla > Monodontidae > Monodon > Monodon monoceros. The sequence goes on from NW_021703784.1 coordinate 52,973,935, forward strand.
TGAGCCTTGGTAATTTGTTTCTTCAAAAGAATTTTTCCATTTTCCTGAAGTTACAAAATTTATCAGCATACATTTGCTCATAGTATTCTTATGTTTTTCGTGTCTGTAATGCGTCTCATTCCTGATACTGTTAATTTGTGTTTCCTTTTCCCATTTGTGTTTCCTTTTCCCTCTTGGCTCAGTCTGGATAGAGATTTATCAATTATTTTTTTAGTTTTAAATTTTTTAATATTTATTTATTTGGCTATGCAGGGTCTTAGTTGTGGCATGCGGGATCTTCGTTGCAGGATGTGGGATCTTTAGTTGCGGCATGCAGGATCTTAGTTGCGGCATGTGGGATCTAGTTCCCTGACTAGGGATTGAACCCAGGCCCCCTGCATTGGGACCTCAGAGTATTAACCACTGGACCACCAGAGAAGTCCCAAGAGGTTTATCAATTATTTTAATTTTTCTCAAAGAACCAGCTTTTGGTTTCATTGATTTCTGCTGCTTATTATTTCCTTTCTTCTGCTGCTTCGTCTTTTTTTAAAAGTTATTTATTTTTGGCTGCATTGGGTCTTCGTTGCTGTGTGCGGGCTTTCTCTAGTTGTGGTGAGCGGGGGCTACTCTTCATTGCGGTGCATGGGCTTCTCGTTGCCGTGGCTTCTCTTGTTGAGGAGCATGGGCTCTAGGCGTGTGGGCTTCAGTACTTGTGGCTCGCAGGCTCAGTAGTTGTGGCACACGGACTTACTTGCTCCGTGGCATGTGGAATCTTCCTGGACCGGGGCTCGAACCCGGGTCCCCTGCATTGGCAGGCAGATTCCCAACCACTGTGCCACCAGGTAAACCCTTTCTCTCTTTTTTAAAATAGGGCTTTGATTTATTTTTTTCTCTCATTTTTTTATTATATAACTTTCAAGTATACAGCATTGTAGTTTAACATTTGTGTACAATACAGAGTATCACCACCTCAAGTCTATTTACCATCTATCACCATACAGTTAACTCTCTTCACCCATTTTGCCCATCCCCGCAATCACCTTTCCCTCTGGTAACCACTGTTCTGTTCTCTGTATCTATGCATTTGTTTGTTGGATTTTATTTTGTCCTATTTTAGATTCCACATATGAGTAAAATCATACAGTATTTGTCTTTCTCTGTCTGACTTATCTCACTTAGCGAAATACCCTCAAGTTCCATGCATGTTGTAACAAATGGCAAGATTTCCTTTTTTATGGCTTAGTAGTATTCCATTTGTGTGTGTGTGTGTGTACACATACCATGTCTTCTTTATCCATTCATCCATTGGTGGACACTTAGGTTGTTTCCATATCTTGGCTGTTGTAAATAATGCTGCAGTGGACATAGGGGTGCATATATCTTTCCTTATCCGTGTTTTCATGTTCTTCGGAAAAATACCCAGGAGTAGAATAGCTGGGTCATGTGGCATTCTATTCTTAATTTTTTGAGGAAATCCATACTGTTTTCCATAGTGGCTGCACCAATTTACATTAAAAAATTTTTCTTTTCATTTTCTGCTCTGTCTGGGTGAATTCCATCATTTTTCTTTTTGCTTGCTGATTCGTTCTTCTGCCTATCCAGTCTGCTGTTGAACCTCTCTAGGGTATTTATTTATTTTGTTCAGTTATAAGTTTTTTCAAAAAGTTTGTTTGGTACTTTCTTATATTTTCTTTCTCTTTGTTGAAGTTCTCACTTGTTCATACATTCTTCTCCCAAGTTCAGTGAGTACCTTTGTGAGTATTATTTTGAACTCTTTATTGGGTCGATTGCTTATCTTTATTTTGTTTAGTTCTTTTTCTGAGATTTGACTTGGTCTTGTGATTGGAACAAATTCCTCTGTCTTCTCTGATTCTCTTTATTTGTTTCTATATATCTAGTCTTGAAGGAGTGGCCTTATGTAGGAGATATTTTATAGGGCTCAGAAGTGCAGTCCTGCCTGGCCTTCAGATCCCAGCACTCAGTGGGTACCCCTATGTGGGCTGCTTGCACCCTCCCATTGAGTCAGAGTCGCAGCTGCTGCTTTGGTGCACTGGTCCTGAGAATGGCTGTGGGGACTGGCTGCTGGGTGCTGGTAGGAGGGGTTTTCATCTAGCTGGGTTTCAGGCCTGAAGAAGGCACAAGAGGTGGGTGAGGCTCTTGGTGGGCCATGCCCACTGGCACTAACAGGTTAGATGGAGATCTCCAAAATGGCTCCCGCCACTGTCTCAGTCCCTAGGAAGCATCCCAAGTGGTTCCTCCCTCTCAGGTAGATGCTTTAAAATTAGTGAGTGGGTCCCCTTCCCCTCTGGTCCAGGTACTTTTCAAGCTCATGTTTATGCACTGGTTTTTCAGTTGACTGAGTCTGTGTGCAGTCCCCTTAAGAGCAAGTTTTTTGTTCCCTGTAGTTCTGTAGTTTTCCTGGACCTATTCCTTGTTGGTTTTTAAAGCCAGGTGTCCTGGGAGCTCTTCTATTCAGGATTTAAGAGTTGGGATGCCCAATGTGGAACTCAAATCCCTCGCTCTTCAGGGAAAATAACCATACCTTTGTGATCCTTCCCAGTTGTGGATTGTGGCTGGGGTGTGGTTTTTCCTTTGGTGTCACTGTTTCTCTGTTTCTTCTACCCATCTCAGTGCTGTCCTTTTAGCCTTTGTTGTGGAGACTCTTTTCATCCAGTTTTCAGGTCCCTTTCAGAGGGAATTATTCCATATGTGGTTGTGGACTTGTTGTTTCCATGGGAGAAGGTGAATTCAGGATCTTTTTACATCATCATCTTGAACCTGGCCTCTTTCGTTTGCTCTTTTTTTAAAATTTTAGTTGAAGTATAATTGACATACAATGTTACCTTAGTTTCAGGCGTGCAACATAGTGATTAGATATTTATATCATTATGAGATGATCACTACAATAAGTCTAGTTACCACCTGTCACCATTTAAAGTTATTACAATATTGCCTATGTTCTATATTCTGAATCTTACATCCCCATGACTTATATATTTTATAACTAGAAGTTTGTGCTTCTTAATTCTCTTCACCTATTCGCCTGTTTGCTAATCCCACTATTCCCCTCCTCTCTGGTAACCACCAATTTGTTCTGTGTATCTATGAATTTGTTTCTGTTTTGTTTGTTTGGTTTTACACACACACTAATGATTTTTAGTTCTATAAAGTTCTCTATAAGTACTTGTTCAGCTGCATGCCACAACACTTACATGTATTTTCATAATTTTTCTTTTTCACTATCATTTCCTCAAGTAATTTTATTTCTGTTTTTTGGGACTCCCAATTATGTGTGTGTTTGACCACTTGAAATTGCCTCACAGTTTATTGATTCTCTTTGAATCTTTTTTCAGTCCTTTTTCACCATCATTTTGTTTGTTTTTTATTGCTGTGTTTTTAAGTTCACTAATGGGAGGGTGGGTAGTAGGGATAGCCAGTCTAGCCTCTATGCTATTTAGTGTATTTTTAACATCAGACACTGTAGTTTTCCTTTCTGGAATTTTCATTTATGTCTTTTTTTATATTATCCATGTCTTCACTTAACATGTTCAGTTCTTCCTCTGGCTTTTTAATCACATGTATTATAGTAATTTATAATCATATAATAAGTTCTCCTGTCCCTTTTTATTCTATTATTTGGTCACTTCTGAGTCAGATCCAATTGGTTTTTCCTTCTCATTATGTGTTTAATTTTTCTGCTTTCCTTTTTGTGTCTGGTAATTTTTGATTTGATACTAGACATTGTTAATTTTAACTACGCTAAATGCCAGATATTTTTGTACACCTATAGTATTCTTAAACTCTGGGATGTGATTCAGTTACTTGGGAACTGATTATTTAATATCTTCCCTCTAAGCTTTGTTAGGTGGGATGGGATATGTGTTTATTCTAGGATTAGTTTTCTTCCAACTGACACAAGACTCATTTTTCTGTAAAGAGTCAGCAACTATCTTAGGCTTTGTGGGCTACTCAGTCTCTTTCTCAGCTACCTATCCCTTCTGTTATAGTGTGGAAGCAGCCATAGAGAGTATTTAAATGAACGAGCATATTGTGAACTTTATTCTTGGACACTGTAATTTGAATTTCATGTAGTTTTCAGTTGTCACAAAATGTTATCATTTGACTATTTTTCAGTTGTTTAATAATGTAAAAACCATCCTTAGTTCTTGGGCTGTACAAAAACAGGAGGAGGAGCAGATTGATCTGTGGGATGTAATTTGCTGACCTCTGTTCCAGTCAATGCTATTTGAAATATGACCTTTTTCCATTTTGGCTGTTGGGGAATAGAACTTGCTCATAAGACTTGTATGGGTGTTGGGCATTGTTTCCTCTGTTCCTTTTTTTTTTTTTTTTCCTCTGTTCCTTTTAATGCTTCTTTCCTTGACCTTGGGTAGTTTCCTCACACACATACACTGATTAGTATTTTGTTGAAGACTCAGAAGGGACTGTTTGTGGATTTCCAGAGTGGTCTCTGCACCTCTCACCTCTTTGTCACTCTACTCCATGAACGTTAGCTCATATCTCTAATTTGCCTTTTTGACTCCCAGCTTCACCTCTTTGACAGAGGGAAATTGCCAGGTTTTGACCGGGTTCTCCCTCTTTGCCTCCTTACCCAAGTAATACACTGGAGCAGTTTAGTGTTTATCATCTTTGTTTCTAATCTTTCATGTATCATTGTTTATTGTCTTTTGTCACCTCTTATGTAATGTCTCGAGTACCAGTGTCTCATATATTTTGTTCTGTTGTTTAGTTGTTTTAGGCATAAGGTAAATACAGTTTCTGTTACTTCATATTTATTGGAACCACAAGCCTATTACTTTTTTTCTCTCTATCTCTTTGTTTTTCTTTGTTTGTTTTTTACTGTCATTTTAAGGGATTTGTGGAAGAGGGACAGCCCACCTTCTTGGTGTAATGTACCTCCATCATTTTGAGAATGGAAATATGGGGGCCTTTTATTCCCCAAGTGTGCATTGAGTGTCTACTGTATGTTAACCCCTTTTCTGGGTCTTATGGATAATATTTTAAAGGAATTTACATTTTAGGGGGTCTCCAACATTGGATAATGAACATAATGTCCACCTATGAAATAGGAAATATATGTGTTCCTTAGGGATTTACTAGCTTGAGTGAATCACAACCAAAGGTCCACAAATCATTTAAGGTATTTTTAAATGCCAATTTTAGATTAAAAAAATACATATCTATTTGTCCAAATGCCACATAGGCTAAAAATGACATTGTATCATTGCTGTTTTTCTTTCTTTTTCATTTTTTGTTTTATTTTTACTCGTTTCTTTTTTTAAAAATATTTTTATTGGAGTATAGTTGGTTTACAATGTTGTGTTAGTTTCAAGTATACAGCAAAGTGAATCAGTTATGTATATATCCACTCCTATTTTTTTTCTGTTTTGACATTCTTTTCCCATATAGGCCATTACAGGGTATTGAGCAGAGTTCCCTATGCTATACAGTGTTTCATTATTTTATAATATTTTTTAAAATTCGGTCATTTGTATCATTGCTTATTTATATATTTATTTATTTATGGCTGCATTGGGTCTTCATTGCTGCGCGGCGCAGGCTTTTCTCTAGTTAGTGGGGTCTACTCTTCGTTACAGTGCGCGGGCTTCTCATTGCGGTGCCTTCTCTTTGTTGCGGAGCATGGGCTCTAGGTGCACGGGCTTCAGTAGTTATGGCGCACGAGCTTCAGTAGTTGTGGCATGCAGACTCAGTAGTTGTGGCTCGTGGGCTCTAGAGTGCAGGCTCAGTAGTTGTGGAGCACAGGCTTAGTTGCTCTGCAGCATGTGGGATCTTCCTGGACCAGGACCCGAACCTGTGTCGCCTGCATTGGTAGACGGATTCTTAACCACTGTGCCACCAGGGAAGTCTGATCATTGCTTTTATATGAAATATTCTCAACTCCCTGTGGTAATATCTTTTCCCCACATTGATCACATATTATTACTGATAGTTAATAGTAACTTTTGCTAAGTAAAACACAGGAGATTTTAATAAATTCAGTTTGGCAAACCAGATTTCTTAAAATGTAGTATTTGTGTTGAGAAATAATGGGACGCAATGTGGTGTAGAGTGAAAACATGGTGTTTAGTGTTAGTTGGGTTAGAATCTTAGCCTTGCCACTTGATATTTGTGTGAGCTGGGCAAGTTATTAATTTGTGAGCCTCTTCATAATGGAGACACGTCTAAAGGATCCAATATTCCCTTTTTCTTTTTTTGGAAATGTTAGAAACCAGTATCTGATATCCCTATTGTTTCTTTTTAGGTACTTGACATGTGAAAAATAGATTCATTTATAATTCATTCTTCTTTAAATTTGTATGATCTGCTCAGATACATATGTCTTTCATTTTGTTTTAAAAAATGAGGAATTTCATCTTTGGCCATGATGGAGCAATAAGGAGTCTTTACCCACTTGTCGCAAATAGTAAACTGGACCAAAATATATGAACCGTCTCTTATTAGATAGGGCAGAGTAGGACTGTGGTCCCTGAGAGAGGGGAAATAAGAATATGAGCTCTACAACTACCATGGCTTCCTGTCTGGAAGCAAATTTGGGATTGAAGAAGCAGGGAGAGGGAGCCTAATGAGGCTGCAAGCCTCACTCAGTTGAGGAGACACAGATTGGATTTTGGAGAGACTTAGGCAGCTAGAAGTTGCGCGGCCAGTTTCTGAAAAGATAGGAACTATGCAAACAAAAGAACTCCAGAAATGTTTATAGGGGCCACGTTGAATCTTTGCTGAATACTAGGTCATGAATGCATAAAGTAAAACGCTATAAGGCTAGGCAGTGAACATCCAGGGAATTACTAGCAGAACATTTACCAAATTTATGCAGGAGACATTTAATTCTGACCAGAGTGAAGGGTCTTTTGGAGCACCCAAGGCATTCAGTGGAGACCCCACTGGATTTGTCATGTAGTAAAGACAGAAAAGTCCTCAGAGGGATAAATGGATCTGTAAATAAATGCCTGCCAAAACAAATCCCAGCTCTCTGTGGAGTGGTTGCAAATACCCAAAAACAGTAGTGTGACTTTGATATTTTCCAGCATCTAAGCAGAAATCACTAGACATTGCAAGAAGCACGTCCAGGGTAACCTATAACCAGTAGAAAAATCAACCCAAAGAAACAGATTAGAAATGACAGAGGTGATGGAGCTAGCAGACAGGGATGTTAAAAATAACTATTATAGGGACTTCCCTGGTGGCACAATGGTTAAGAATCTGCCTGCCAATGCAGGGGACACAGGCTCAAGCCCTGGTCTGGGAAGATCCCACAAGCCATGGAGCAGCTAAGCCCATGTGCCACAACTACTGAGCCTGTGCTCTAGAGCTCACGAGCCATGACTACTGAGCCCACGAGCCACAACTACTGAAGCCCACGTGCCTAGAGCCCATGCTCCACAACAAGAGAAGCCACTGCAGTGAGAGGCCCGCGTGCAGCAACAAAGACCCAGCACAGCCAAAAATAAATAAATAAATTTATTTTAAAAATAGCTATTATAATTAATAAGTGTATTTAAAGAAAAATATGAACGTAATGGCTAGAGAAATGGAAGATATAAACAAGAACCAAATGGAACTTCTAGGGCTGAACAAAAGGGGTATCTGAAATAAAAAGTTAACTGAACAGATTTAACAGCAGATTGGACAGTGCAGAAGAACAGACCAGTAAACTTGAAGAAACAGCAGTAGATTTAAACTTAAAGTGAAGCGGAGAAATAGAACTGAAACTAGTCAGTGGCTCATTGGTCTGTGGGACAATACCAAGTTGGCTCAACAAAGTGTATTTGACATCCAAGAAGAAGGATGGAACCAAAAATATTGTAAGAAGTAATGGGTCAAAATTTTCCAAATTTGATGAAAATTCTGAACTCACAAGGTCCAGTAATCTCAACAAACCCAAAGCAGGGCAGACCCACACAAAAATACCATGATATAACCAGTTGCTAAAAACCAGTGATAAAAAAGAGTATTTTGAAGGCAGCCAAGTAAAAAGACATTATGCACAGAGAAACAATGAGGATTTCTTGTCAGAAAGTTTGCAAACTAAGAGATGATGAAACATTTTTAAAGTACTGAATAAAAAAAAAAAATTGTCAGGCTTCCCTGGTGGCGCAGTGGTTGAGAGTCCGCCTGCCAATGGAAGGGACACGGGTTCGTGCCCCGGTCCGGGAAGATCCCACATGCCGCGGAGCGGCTGGGCCCGTGAGCCATGGCCACTGAGCCTGCGCGTCCGGAGCCTGTGCTCCGCAATGGGAGAGGCCACAACAGTGAGAGGCCTGCGTACCGGAAAAAAAAAAAAAAAAAAAATTGTCAATGTATAGTTATATATTCAGGAAAATATCCTTTGAAAACAAGGGTTAAAATAGAAACCGTTTCAGAGAAATAAAACCAGAGAATTTATTACTAGCTAGTTGAAATATACAATAAGAAACATCTTAGATGGAAGGAAAATGGATCAGATGAAAGCTTGGATCTAGACAAAGAGATGATGAGTGCAAGAAATGATAAATATGTTTGAATATAAAATACATTTTCCCTAATTTTAAACATCTTAAAAGATAATTGGCTGTTTAAAGCAAAAATCATAATTTATGGTAAGTTTTACAACATATGTAGAAGTAAAATGTATCACATCCATAGTATTAAGGATGACAGCAGGGAAATAGAAGTACTACAGTGTTGTAAGGGTAACAGGTGTTCACATTTTTGTGAAGTGAGAGAATGTCATTGATGGTACACTGTATAGAGTTAAAGATGTATATTGTAAAACCTGGAGCAACCACTGAATATTAAAATAAAGAAGTATGCCTAGTTAGCCAATAGTAGATATAAAATGAGATGCTAGAGTGTGCCCAGTTAATCCAAAAGAAAACAGGAAAAGATGGAAGAAAGGAGCAAAGAAATGGTGGAATATACAGAATATAAATGGTAAGATTGTAGATTTAAATCCAATTATATCAATAGTTGCATTAAATATAAATGGTTTTAACCAGGGTTTGGCAAATTTCTTTTAAAAGCCAGATATTAAGAATATTTTAGGCTTTGTGATCAGTACAGTGTCTCTTGAAACTGTTCAGTTCTGCCAGTGTAGCATGAATGAAAGTAACCATAGATATTACATAAATTTATAAGTATGGCTGTGCTCCACTAAAACTTCTTTTATATAGACACTAAAATTTGAATTTTATGTAATTGTCATGTGTTGCAAAATACTGTTTTTCCTTTTATTTATTTATTTTTTTAACCCCCAACCTTTAGAAAATGTAAAACCATTCTTAGTTCACAGGCTGTACACTAGCCACCTGTGGTATTTTAGTTAAAGTTAAATAAAAGAGATTGTCAGACTGGATAAAAAAGCAAGACCCAACTATATGCTACAAAAATCCACTTTAATTAGACAGTTATAGGTGAAAAATAAAAGGATAGAAAATGCTCTACTGTGCAAAACGAATCATAAGAAAGCTGGAATAGCTATATTAATATCAGAAAATGGAAACTTCAGAACAGTGCTACAGGAGTTAATTTATCAGGGAGATGTGATGATTCTGACAGTGTCTTTTCCCCCAGTAACAGCTTTAAAATATGTGAAGCAAAAATTGACAGAACTGAAAGATACACACACAATCTAAAGTTATAATTGGAAATTTCAGCACTCCTCCTAGTAATTGATAGTGCAACTAGATAGAAAATCAGTCAGAATATAGGACATGAACAATGTTATCAACAAACTGGATGTTACTGACATTTCTAGAACACTACCCAACATAGCAGAAGATACATTCTTTTGAAATGACCCACTATACCTCAGATGTTAGTGAGGATGTGTATCAACTGGAACTCTTATACAATAATGGTGGGAAGATTAAATAGTGCAACCACTTTGGCGAAATGTTTGGGAGTTTCTTATTAAGTTAAACCTACATATACTATACAGCCTATCAGATTCCACTACTATCTACCCAAGAGAAATAAAAATGTATGTCCACACAGAGACTTGTACACAGATGTTCATAGCAGCTTTACTTGCATTGCCCCAAACTGGAAATAACCCGAATGTTCATCAGATGATTGGATGAACAAATATATTCATATAATAGGATACTATTTATAGTAAAAAAGGAGTGGACTGCTAATATATGCAGAACGTGAGTGAATGTCAAAAACATGCTGAGCTAAAAAAGCCAGACAAAATGAGTACATACTATATGATTCCATTTATGTGAAATGCTAGAAAAGACAGATCTTAGTGACAGAAAGTGGATCAGTGGTTGCCTCAGGTTAAAAGTGGGGTCACTGTCTAGGAAGAGGGTCACAAGGCAACCATTTGTTCGGTCATAGTCTCTTCTGGTTTCTTCTTTGTTGTTTTTTGTTTGTTTTTTGCTTATCTTAGTTTCTTCTCTTGTCACATTAGGAAACAGTCATTCATAAAGGCAAGTTTATGGTTGGCAATTTGTAAATTGATAAGCCTGGGTATAGTTGATTGCTTGGTATAAATGCACATTGCCAAGATGGATAGTCTATTTTACATGTTTCCTTTAAAGGTTTTAGAAATTTATCTGTTTCTCTGTCTGCTTCTTTAAGTATGAGCAAGAAACGTATATTATTGTTTATTCATTTGCTAATCAACCAGTTGCTTGGGTTATGAGTTCATGTTTGTGAATAAATTACTTTAAAATTTTATTTTACATTCTTTTCCATGTTATTTTTCTTTATGGTTTATCAGAGGATATTGAATGTAGTTCCCCTGTGCTGTTCAGTAGGACCTTGTTGTTTATCCATTCTATATATAATAGTTTGCATCTGCTAATCCCAAACTCCCAATCCATCCCTCCCCCACCCTCTGCTTGGCAACCACAAGTCTGTTCTCTATGTCAGTGAGTCTGTTTCTCTTTCATAGGTAAGTTCATTTGTGTCATATTTTAGATTCCACATATAAGTGTTATAATATGGTATTTGTTTTTTTCTTTCTGACTTCACTTAGTATGATAATCTCTAGGTCTACTCATGTTGCTGCAAATGGCATTATTTCATTCTTTTTTATGGCTGAGTAGTATTCCATTGTATATATGTAGTACATCTTTATTCATCTGTCAATGGACAGTTAGGTTGTTTCTACGTCTTGGTTATTGTATCAATAAATAGTGCTAATGTGAACATTGGGGTGCATATACCTTTTTGAATTATAGTTTTGCCTGGGTATATGCCCAGGAGTGGGATTGCTGGATCATATACTAACTCTATTTTTAGTTTTTTGAAGAACCTCCGTACTGTTTTCCACAGTGGCTGTACCAATTAACATTCCCACCAACAGTGTAGGAGGGTTCCCTTTTCCCCACACCCTCTCCAGCATTTATTATTTGTAGACTTTTTAATGATGACCATTCTGACTGGTGTGAGGTGGTACCTCATTGTAGTTTTTGATTAGCATTTCTCTAATAAAATAGATTTTTTTAAAGGCCACATCATCTATTCATTCAATAAGTGCTTATTGAATGTATGGTATGCAGTAGGCACTGTCCTAGGTGCTGAAGATAAAGGCCTATTTAATGTGGGATAGAGGTGATCAGACAGGCATTTATGATACAGTGAGATGTATAAGCAAAATCATTTTGGAATATCCAGCAGGGGCACTTAATCCTGATAAGAAAAAAGAATAATCAAAGAATGGATAAAAGAATGATTTCCTAAGGAGTGACAACCAAACAACTCTGAGGATGAATAGAGGTGGGTTGATGATAGAGGGAGCTGCACATGCTAAGGTACAAAGACTAGAAACAGCATGGAATGTTTGGGTATTCCATGAAGTTGAATATGGTGGATTTGTTGAGCCATTAAACCAAAACTAGCAACTCATTAGTCTGGACTTCTAGAGAAGTCTGTATGAGAAAAAGTAACCCATTATATTTGTGAAGCCACTCTGGTAAGGTTTTCTATTACTTGAACATATCCATAACCAGTGCAGTGAGACAACATATTTAAGTTGAAATGAAGGGATGGATGAGATATCTTAGGAACAAAAGAAATGAAGTCCTAAAATAGAACCAGCTTTCAAGGAAAGGGCAGAAGTGGGCCTGCAAATGAATCCAAAACAGGGCAAAGAAATAAGAGGAGAAATCAAAAAAGTGGTGTGACAGGGTGGCCAAGTTTCAAAAATGAAGTTGTGATCACTGCTGTCATATGCTGCCAAGTTAAGGCAAAGACTAAAGCATCCATTTAATTTAACTAATGGAAGTCAGATTGTGGTGGGTTTGGAGCAAATGGGACAGGTGAGAAAATGGAAACTGAGTGCATAGAACTTTTTTCAGAAGGGTAGAGGAGGAGTGTGTGTTAGCTAGAGGGGACTTTATCATACTATTAGTATGACCGCCCCAAGTTGATTTTTCATTTTGGTTTCTTTCTTTTTTTTTTTTTTAATATTTATTTATTTATTTAGGCTGTACCAGGTCTTAGTTGTGGCACGTGGGATCTTCCTTGCGGTCTGTTTAGTTGCAGCATGCAGGCTCTTAGTTGTAGTATTCAGGCTTCTTAGTTGCAGCCTGTGGACTTCTTAGCTGCAGCATGCAGACTCTTAGCTGCGACATACATGTGGGATCTAGTTCCCTGACCAGGGATCGAACCTGGGCCCTCTACATTGGGAGTGCCGATTTTTATCCACTGGACCACCAGGGAAGTACCCCCCACCCCAAGTTGATTTTTCAAAAGAAATCTTCACAAGTCCTTTACTCTTACTTGAATTGTTGTTTGAGGCCAGCAGCAGTTTAAAAAAATATATCCATTGAAAGTCATATATATTAAGAAAAAGTCAAATATAAATGAAAATACTCATAAATATCACATTTTGTGGCTTTTCAAGGGACCCAGTCTTAGTAAACCATTCCTTCTGGAACATTTTTTTTTTCTTTAAAGTGTAGCACGTAATCCTGCAGTTGGTGTACTTTCAGTTAGATTCTTACGCACATAAGAACTGAGGATTGAGATAATGATGCTTCTTTGCCAACAATGAAGAGTAAGCGGTGGGGATGTTAGTTTTTCAACATAACTGAACAATCTCAGTGGAACACGTTAAGATCTTGACTATCCTGAACCTGTAGGAGAAAGGGTTCTTTAAACTGGGATATTTGTATGTCTTTTGGGTTGTCTCTAAACTCTTTGAACATATTTACAGAAATTTTTATGTTTACATTTTCTTAGGATGTCCATAGCTTTCATTCAAAATTAAGAGGTTGTCTTCTGTTGGATTCCCCAGGCAGTAGACCCTGAGACAGAAATGTGAGTGCAAATAGTTTATTTGGAAACTGATGCCAGGAAACACTGACAAGGGCAGGGGAAGTGATGCTGGAAAGGGGGAAAAAAAGCCAATATGGGATGTGTTTTCAAGTATGTTATTTTATAGGCTACTGGGACTAAATCCTCTGTTGAGCTGAAAGACAGTGTAGATTATATCTCAGATTCATCCCAGCAAAGGGGTTAAGGAGCTCTTTCAGTTACTGGTTTAGGGATGCCCTCAGGAATGCTTAACTCCCCTGCCCTGTAGTCAGAAAAAACCCTCATGTGAAGACTTGCACATGCTTGCAGGTTGGCCTGTACTGGAATCATAAGTGCTGAGGGGATAAAGGTGAGGTGCTGCCAGCATCTGCTACAGAGGTAACAAAAAAATACAGTTTTATTTCTTGGTTAAATGAAAATGTTTTAAAATTGTTTAATTGACTGGAAATTCTGTGACATTAAAGAATTATTAGTTTTTAGGTGGTAATAGTATTATTATGCTTATTTTTAAAGAGTCCTTATCCCTTAGAGATACACAGTGAAATATTTGTGGATGAAATCATGATATCTGGAATTTGCTTTAAAATAACACGTTAGGGTGGATCAAGGTGGTATGAATGGTTAAATAACCCATATAAGACTGCCAGAAAACATGCCCTGTTGTCTTTTTCTTTAAATTGTATCAAATGTTAATAAGAACAGATCAGCTCCTTTAGAAATCTTCAGGCAGAACCTGTTTTTTATTGTTTTGCTGATGTTTCAATTGAACATACTTAAATCACCAGTATTTTATTCAGACAACCTGGTTTGCTTATTAATAATTTTTAATAGTCAGTTGACTGGCCCCTGAATAAGGTGTCAGCATTTGCTTTAAATAAGACATGATCACCATCTGGTGGTGAATAACAGTAACTTTGGTTTGTTTATTGCTTTATGGTTTATAAAGTGTTTTCATGTACATTTTCTCATTTATTGAAATAACTGTAGAAGTTACAGTGAATTCATTTGTTATGCTTTCTGCCAAGATTTTAGGAAACTGTAAGATGACATGGTATGTTACTTATATTGTTATCTCTGCTTGTCAAATGAATGTTGATTGAAAGAAAAGTATGATCACTTGTTAGCAAGGAATAAAGATGACATAAATTTCATAAAGAAATAGTTATTTCTTTCAATTTATTTATCTTATTTATTTTGTTTTTGGCTGCATTGGGTCTTCCTTGCTGCACATGGGCCTTCTCTAGTTGCAGTGAGCAGGGGCTACTCTTCGTTGTGGTGTGTGGGCTTCTCATTGTGGTGGCTTCTCGTTGTGGAGCACGGGCTCTAGGGCACGCAGGCTCAGTAGTTGTGGCTCGTGGGCTCAGTAGTTGTGGCACACGTGCTTTAGTTGCTCCGCAGTATGTGGGATCTTCCCGGACCAGGGCTTGAACCTGTGTCCCCTGCATTGGCAGGCGGATCCTTAACCACTACGCCACCAGGGAAGTCCCAAGAGATATAGTTCTTTTAATTTAAGTTCATAGATCTGCAGAATGGTCTTTACAAGAAACATCAAACTGATTTCCTAACACCTAAAATCGTGGTATTGAATCATAAAGGCATCTTTTAGTGTGCTTTTAAGTTTTTAAATACTACGGAACATACATGATGGGGATAGAAATCTAGCACTTTATAGAGGCCTGGTGTTAGGAAATCACTATATAGGTATTTATTTAATTAAACTTGTGGACTTCATTATTGACTCCTGTATACAAATGTCCATGGGAGCATTCACATGTTCCATCCCTTTCCTCAAAAGGGAGAGAAAAGGGGAAATAAAACCCTGCCAATAAGTTGTTTCGGGTTAGTGCTGTCACCAGATGGCTCACACAGTGAACTGAAATTCTAAAGCCACTTTTGCCATCTTTTTCATCTCATCTCCCTCATCACTTTCCTACATACTTTTCAGATAATTTTTCTTTCACACCTAAAGGAACTTTCTTTTTTTCTAGCTGTCTGAGAACTTTAAAAATTTCCTCACTCCATCTCTCCCTGTTGCTTTCCTTCTCCTTTATTTTCTTGTCCCATTCTAGTTCATCAAATAGTTGAATGAGCCAGGAACTGTGCTTGGTGGAGGGAATACAACAATGAAAAAGGCAGATAGATCTGACCCTTACCTTGGAGCTTACATCTAAGGGTGGCAGAGAGGAAGAAGAGGAGATAGATGATAGGTAATTACAAAGTGAGACTGTAAAGGTAGTTAAGACTATATGATGTCAAAGAGCCTACCTTTATTTTCTTTCTCTTTTCCTGTTTTATACTTAGTTCTTACTCTCTCTTAATTATCAGTATTGGGGATAAATTTAAAACAATTTTTTAGCTAGCATGCTTGGTTTTCTGCTTTATTTAAATATTAAAATTGTAACATAATTTTTCCCATTATTGTGTTTAACATTATGGATAAAATCAGTTCTTGTGGGGTAGCAAGGCAGTTTGCAGCTTGGCTTTGGTTTCAGTGGATACAGCCTCTTTTGCAGGTTGAGCATTGTCTAAAGATGGTGCTTTACATTTTGAGTAACAGTGTTTGCTTTTGAATTCTAAAGCACAGTGTTTCTCAACCTTTTTTTTTTTCTTTTTCCCATGATCACACTCCTAAAGAGAAAACTTTAATTTAAAATTAATTTCTCCCTAGCAAGAGAATTTAAATACTAAGGGGTAAGATTTTGTCAGGTAGGGCGGTTAAGTTGCTGAGAACTGTAAACCATATCTGAGATTTTTTGCCCTCCTCAAGGATCAGTTTTTGCCCTCTTGGGTGCAGTATTGCTCCCACGGAGAATATATACTGTAGTGGACTTTACTTTTATAATTGTAAATTTTCCAGAAAGCAATTTGGAAGTGAAGTGACTGTTTCAAAACTTTTAACTATGGAAATGGATAGGAAAACAGCAACAGCAGTCATGGTTGCACAACTTTGTGAATGTTATTAATGCCACTGAATTTTACACTTAAAATGGTTAAGATGACAAATTTTATGTTATTTGTATTTTACCACAATTTAAACATTAATCATAAAACATACCAAAACCCATTGATTTGTGTACTTTAAAAGGATGAAGTGTATGGTATGTAAATTACTTTTCGATAAAGCTGTTGAAAAAAGAAAGAATGGATTGGGAGGAGGAGTAGTCTTTCTGTTGTTACAGAAAGCTGGATTACATTTTAGAAGTGGTTAATGCCTCAGACTGCATAGGCAGGAACAACCCAAGGTAAAAGATAAAAACCCAGATACTGAGCTATGCCGAAAGGGTGGCTTGATTCATAAGTCAGGTCTTCTGAACTATTCCTCCATCCATTTGGTACTTTAAGAAACATTAGGAAGAGCCTTGGATTGGAAGGCCAGAGGTCTGGGATCTTGCTTGGGCTCTCTTCGACCTTGAGCAATTGACATCACATCTTAGTTGCTAAGTTTTCTAGTTTATCAGAGAGTGTGCTTTCAGTTCAAAAATGCTAAATCCTATGACGACTTCTGTGTTATTCTAAGGCAAATAAATACCTGCCTCAATACTTAGACTTGGACATTGAATATTAGAGCTGGAAGACTTTAGATCATCTGGTACAACTCCATTTATGGATGAGAAAATTGAGGTTTGCACCTCTTTCTCTTGACTCTTTCTAGTGCTTTTCATAATATACATGTAACGCAGTTTTAAAGAATACTTAGTTGGGCTTCCCTGGTGGCGCAGTGGTTGAGAGTCCACCTGCCCATGCAGGGGACATGGGTTCGTGCCCCGGTCTGGGAGGATCCCACATGCCGCAGAGCAGCTGGGCCCGTGAGCCATGGCCGCTGAGCCTGCACGTTCGGAGCCTGTGCTCTGCAACGGGAGAGACCACAACAGTAAGAGGCCCAAGTACCGCAAAAAAAAAAAAAAAAAAAGAATACTTAGTTGAAATATTAAGTGCAGGCTTTTAAGTGCAGTATGAACATTTGAAATGATGAAGAGTATGAGAAATAAGACATGGTACACATAAATTTATTTAACTTTATTATTAAATGTCTATGTGTATATGTTGCCTTTCAAAATCATGACTAATCAAACGAAAAGTTGTGGTTTCTGCTTTTAAAAATGAACAAATCAATAGGAATCACATAGAAGACAGATATATAGTAGTTACTTTCTCAGATTGAGATTGGTGAAGGTGCTTGTTAGAAAATATTTTAGAAATTTTGAAATTTCCTAGATTTTGCAGTTTTCCTTGAGGGTACTTCTCTAAATCTCCACTGCTACCACCTTAGTCCAAGCCATCATTATCTCTTGCCTGAAGTATGGCACTAGCCTCCTAGTTAGTCTAGTTGTATTCCCCACTTATACAAAATTAGAAAGCTGTATAATGCAGTTTCACATGCTCATCACCTAGATTCAGTGAAATTTTGTAATTTTGTTTCATCTGTAACTCCATCTGTCCTCTGCTGCTTAGGTTATTATGAAGCAGAGCCTAGACAAAGAATGATCTTTTCAAAACTTAGATCAGGAAACTTTCCTAAATTCCTCCCTTGATTTCTCATTACACTCAAAATATAATCAAAACTCTTTACACGGACCTCAAGGCTTTATAAGATATGACCTTTGCTTACTTCTTCAGTGGCATCTTTTACCATTTTCTCTTTCCTGCCACAATGGAAGCTTTTATCTGCCTCAGGTCTTCTCTACAGGCATTTCCTTGTGCCTGGCATATTCTTCCCTTCCTTGGCTTGGTTGGCTGCTGCTTTTCATTCTTTTTTTTATTAGAGAGCCTTTCGCTGATGGTTTTATCCTGTGTAAAAATGTTTACCTAAAATGTTAGCAATTGGTGCATTTAGGTGAAGGGTGTACTAGTCTTTCAACCTTTCACTAGATTTAAAATTATTGGAGGAAAAGATGTTGAGGGAAAAAAATCCCTCCTCTTCCTTAAATACCATGATATCGTTATTTCTTTCTTTTAAAATTTGTTTTGGGTCTCTCTTTCCTTCCTTCCCTACCCATCCCCCCACCCCTCCCATGATTATTAAATTGAGTAGAGAGAAAAGAGAGAAGGGAAATATAATTATCTGATTAGAGTTGGAGGCGTATGTTATTGGAAGCCATTGCCTCAAGTACCTCGGATTCCCTCTGCCAGGATGCTGTTTTTCAAGTACATATAAGGAAAGAGTAACCCTTTAAAGACTGACTGATGTGAGGGTGGCTCACATCATCTTACCTAGAGGTCTTTCCTCCCCATAAACATCTACCTTCTCCTTCAGGAAGAGGTGCTGAATGCTGGTTATTCGAGCCTCCAGCCATACTGATGTTTATAGTAGTACACTGATTACTTTCTTTGTAGCAGAGATGTTTTCACGGCTTTGGTTCTGAAATAATCTGAGCCATGTTTGGTGTGTTTCTTTACCTATATGGGAACAGCAGTATGATTCTAAATGAAACCCAAAACCTAAATGGAGCATTAGAAACCCCTTGGTTTGCCTGCTTACATAACAACTATTCTTGGATTTTTTTTCCATTATGGTAATAATGGAAAGCTGAGCTTAGTGATTTATATTACACTTACCTGGCATCTCGCATCTATAAACTGTAGCTTTTCAGATAATGACCAAACTTTTAGTTCATAGTCTTGAGGCTTTTTTTTTTCTTGCTTTTCTGAAAACTTTAAGATGATTGATTAAATGAACTTTTTGCAGATAAGGTATATAAAAACATAATAGTTACTTCAAGGATCAAGTGGTCTGTGGGACCAGTGTCATTATGGTTAAAACTGTGCTCCCCCAGCAGAGTTTGTAGAAACTGGCAGTAAGTAAAATCTTTTTGTAAGCTTATACTTAAATCCCTGTATCTGAAATCAGTGTTCTTTTATCAATGGCCTACATAAAATCAACTGTTTTGTGACTCTAAGTGTATCGCTGCTTACAACCGTAGAGGAAGTTTAAGTAAAAGACTTCATTGAGAAATGAGAGGAATTATGTAATTTAGTTATTATGACCAGCTGTAAATTTCTACCATTAAAAAGAGAATTGTATATAATAAAACTAGAATTTCAGAAGCAGCAGCATTCTTAAGGCTTGGTGCTGGAAAGATGCTTAGAAAAATGTAAAACTATAGAACATCTTTGGGTGATTGGATCAGTAATACATTCTGGGATCCTAACCACTTACTGCTGTTTCATACCTGCATCATTTTGGCAGGCCCTTCATGAATTCACACAGCACCTGACCTTTTCTTCTGCTTCAGAACCTTTCACCTTCTTGAGGCCTTGTGAAAGAAACGTGTCTGTTAAAGGTTATATATCAAATCTGTCATGTGAAAAGGTAGAGATCTTGGTTCAATTGGGACAAAACCTGTATTTTTCAGAATGACATGAAATTGGTTAATAGATAATTCTTAGAAGGAAGTTAATAATTACCTAATGTTCTCGAAATGAAATTATTTAGGAAATGTTTCAGGTGATAAATAAGTGAATTTATAGATCGTCAGTGCGTGTTATAGAAAATGGTCATGTGTTTAAAAATATGATTGATATTTTATAGCTGCACTGCCCCAAACCCTAGCCACTTACCACATGTGGCTATTTAAGTTAATTAAAAATTAGTAAAATTAAAAGTCTAGTTCCTTAGTTTTATTAGCACATATCAAGTGCTAAATAGTCACATGTAGCTAATGGCTGCTGTTTTGAAAAGTGCAGATATAGACTGCACTGTTTAGAGAATGCAAAGTATGGGAATTATAATATTTTCAATTTAACTTTTCTATTGAAGTTTTTGTCTGCTTCTTATTGACTGGCAAAATATTAAGAGCTACAAGTGTCCATAAGGTTATTAGCCTGTCAGTTCTATTTGTAACAAAAAAATATAAGTAAATTGGATGTTAACTAGACATATTGTGGTGATCATTTTGCAGTATTTACAAATATCAAGTCATTATGTTGTACACCTGAAACTAAATATAGTGTTATATGTCAGTTGTATCACCAAAAAAAAAAAAAAAAAATTAAGTAAATTGTTAGTAAACTGTGAGTTCTAAATTTTAGTTTTAAATGTGCTAGCTCTATGTGATCCAGTACAGTAGCCAGTAGCCATATGTGGCCCTTGAGCACTTGAAATATGGCTAGGGTGAATTGAGATATGCTGTAAGGGTAAAATGATATGTTTTGAATACTAGGTATCACCCCAAAAGTGTACAATGGATGAAGACGGTCAAAAGGTACAAACTTTCAGTTATAAAATAAATAAGTCATGGGGAGGTAATATACAGAATGGTGACTACAGTTAATAATAGTGTACTAAAAAAAAAAAGAAAAAAAACCTGCATATTTGAAAGTTGCTAAGCAAGGAGAGCTTAAAAGTTCTCATAAGAAAAACAATTTGTAACTATGTATGGTGGTGGGTGTAACTAGACTTATTGTGGTGATCATTTTGCAGTGTATACAAATATTAAATCATTATGTTGTACATCTGAAAGTAATACTGTCATATATCAATGATGTATAATTTTAATTGAGTTATAAATTAAAAAAATAAGTAAAATGTCAAGTAAAAGTCTGAAATTTTAAATGCTGATAGTATGTTGAAATAACATTGAGATATATAGTGCTACATAACATAAATTGTTAAAATTAATTTTGACCTTTTTTTTTACTTTTATGAATGAACTAATAGAAAATTTGAAATTATGTGGCTCATTTTATATTTTTATTGGATAGTACTGTGTAACAGCCAATGCTGTAATAAGGAAATCTACTTCTACATGCCTAAATCAAGAATGACTATATTTGCGAAGTGGGATGAAAAACATTTTTTGCATATATTTACTTTTGTCCTCTTGGATTTTTAAAAATAGTACCAATTGCATCAAAACTTTTTGTGATTTCATTTGTCTGTGATGTGGGGGATATGCATAAAACACAGGTGCAGAGCTTTTACCTGATAAATGAGTGATATAGATAATATGAATACTGTGGGCATTCCAAGGAAGAAGATGTTGCTGGAATCATTGGAAAGGTATCTCAGAGACTTCTAGGGCTTTTATTGACCCAACATTAAAAGATGAATATGATTCAAATGGCAGAAAACAGTAAACTGGAGCGCTTGAATAAAAGCCCAGATAGGTTGTAGACTGGGTATGCTTAGTGGATAGTGAACAGGCCAGAATGACTTGAATCAAGCATTTCAGTGCAGAAGTAAGAGGGAAGGATTGGAGAGTTAGGTTGAAATTGAATATTGGGACTCTTTGGCTAGGGTAAGAAATCTAGATGAGTTTATATAAGTATTTAGGAGCCATCAAAGATATTTATGAACTGGGAAGTGACATGAAAGCAGTATTTTTTTTTTAAAGATTGGTTTGGTTACAGGAGAGTATCCATACCTGTTTTTCTGAAGTGAGAAGGTGGCAATGATATCATAGAGAAATTGGGAGAGGTAGGGAGCAGGTTTGAGATGTAGAAAGGTAGAATCATTAGTAAGACTACTATGTTTGGGGAAAAGGAAAAAGGAGAAATTGAAACTGACCTTGGTTCCCCAAATGTCATGACAGAAGTGAAAATAAAGGTATTTTAGCTTTGTATAATGTTTTCTTTTTTTAATTATTATTAATTTATATATTTTTGGCTGCATTGGGTCTTTGTTGCTGCGCGCGGGCTTTCTCTAGTTGTGGCGAGCAGGGGCTACTCTTCGTTGTGGTGTGCAGGGTTCTCATTGCGGTGGCTTTTCTTGTTGTGGAGCAGGGGCTCTAGGCACGCGGGCTTCAGTAGTTGTAGCATGTGGGCTCAGTAGTTGTGGCTTGTGGGCTCTAGAGCATAGGATCAGTAGTTGTGGCGCACGGGCTTAGCTGCTCTGCGGCATGTGGGATCTTCCTGGACCAGGGGTCGAACCCGTGTCCCCTGCATTGGCAGGTGGATTCTTAACCACTGTGCCACCAGGGAAGCCCTGTATAATGTTTCCTGTTTTTAAAACTGTAAGATAGCCAGTTCAACCCTTTATTACAGACGAGGAATTTGAGAGTCATTGTTTAAAGAACTTGACCAGAATCATGGTCTCCTTGTCTTAAGTAGTAGAGTTGAGGATTGAGCCCAGGTCTTTTTCTTCCTGATGTATTGTCATTGGCATCTACTCAGTTGCCTAAGTCAGTGCCTCAGTTTTTCTTGATGCTTTCCCTTTGCTCAGTCAGCCAGTCCCTAAGTTTTATTATTTGTTTCCTAAACATATCTCAAATCTCCCCACTTCTCTTGGTACCACCTCTGCCTTCAGGTTACTCCCATCTTTCTGGATTGATATTTTCCTGAATTTATATCGTCTCTACCCTGCACACCACCTCCTAAAACAAATAAGCAAATAAAAGCTATCTGTTTTCCCACAGTTCAGTTTTTGAGATCTTTCTAAATTATAGAGCACTCTCGCTTAAACTTTTTAATAAAATGTAAACTTTGTAGCCTGTTCTTATAAGATTCTTCATGATCATACCCCTTTTCTGAGTGCTTCCACTTCCATGCTCACTTTGTTTTTCAGCCTTTTGTATCTGCTGTTACTTTCATAAGCAGTGTCCTTTCCCCCTTTTCTCCACTTCACCCTCAATCCCGTGTATTCTGGTCTTGGCTTAGTTTGATTGTCTGTTTACTCATCTGTAATCATCCCTCCCCTGCTTCTTTCCTTTACCTCCAGCTCACCCACCATTTACCCCCCCCCCCCCCCAGAGAAGACTCCCTTAAGTAGGCTCATTAAAGGTAGAGACTATTTCTTGCTTACTAATAGTGGACCCACAGAAATTTGTTGAATAGTGAAATGTTTTTATGCTTCAGGGTCATTTCAAGTTAGAAGTGGCTTTACGGGAGCGTAAAGAATCTGAAAGAATGAATGAAAACAATTAGTCCATCACTTCCCAACCTGTACTTCAGAGCACTTGTATACTACAAGGTATTGTGTGTTTCACAGAAAAAGATTCCATGATCAAATATATTAGGGAATGCTGCAGATTATATCCAAGATAGGGATATAAGACTATTTATATAAGACTAATCAATTAAGGCTTCGGGAAGTTCTGTGGTAAAAATAAATATATATTTCCCTAATGTATTTGATTAGGGAAACTTTTTAGATAGTATAAATGTAATTTCTCTTAGGTTACTAGCAGTATTTGGTATTTGGGAAATGCTAAATGTGTGTGTCCTTTATTTCCCTCAGGTCTAATTAATACAGTTATACCATATAATCAGATGATGCCCAGGGGATATTTGGAGGAACTCTGGTTGTTTACAGTTGGAAGAGAAAACTTGAGGGAAGATACAGCTGTGTTCAAATATTTGAAGTTTCCAATAAAAGAGGAATTGAAAGTATTTTCTTTGAAACTAGAGAATAAGAGCAAGAAACGGGAGGAAGGTGTAGGGAGGCAGATTTTTTACTTTGTGTAAGGGTAACTTTCTAATAATTAGAATTTTGGAAGGTTAAGTAAATTTTCTGTCCCTGTAGTTTGTCAAGCAGAGATTTATAGGGATGCTATAGAGGAGTTTACCACATTAGATAAGGGATGGATCAGAAGAGTAGTTTTCTTCAACAGCTTGAAAACCAATTAGACTCTATTTCTGAGATATCTGTCAATTTGGAATTTATATTCGTTGATTCCTTTCTGATTCTGTGAATCTGTGTCTTGGTCTGCAATCTCAGTCAAGAAACCAAATATGTGGTATGAGAAACACAGTAGAAATTTTAGTTGTATAGTTAAGTGATTTTACTTTATGGTATTTTTTATAGACTTTATTTTTTAGAGCAGTTTTAGATTCACAAAAAAAATTGAGCACAAAGTAGAGAGAGTTCACATATACCCTCTTCCTCCGCACATGTACAACCTCTCTCACTGTCCACATCCCACACTACTATGGTACATTTGTTGAAATTGATGAACCTACATTGACACATTATTATCACCCAAAAGTCTGCAGTTTACGTTAGAGTTCACTCTTAATTGTTGATGTTTTGAAAGAAAACATGAATATTCTTGTTCATGTTTAAAAAAGTAGTTTTCAGTTATTTCTTGCCCTAGTTTAGTCTTTTCTGATTCAGAGTTCTAAAAGATAACTAAATCAACGTCTATTTTGAAAAAGTATTCAGCATTGAAGAAAGTTCTTTTTTTATGATCCTAAATGTTTACAAATGTTTTATTTTGCTGGCTAACAGTATTTTTTCTTCCTTTTAAGTACCTAAAGAATTGGTGGAGCTCCATTTGAAGTTGATGAGGAAGATTGGCAAATCTGTTACAGCAGATAGATGGGAAAAATATTTGATCAAGGTAAATATTTGTAAATCACCTTCTCTATATTCTATCTAGCATAAATCGATGTTATGTTTCATAATATGCTCTGATTTTTAAAATGGTCTCCTAAAAGTTGCAAAATATGACTCAGAAATCTATATGATTACTACAGGTATATGATTCTTCTTTGCAGCTACTAAGCAATAGTCTAGAGTCCCAAAGTTAGATTTCAGAGGTGTTATCTTTTGTGTCAAACACTGTGCTCAGGACTTTCCATGTTTTCTCTCAGTTTCTTTCATGATTTCTTAAAATCGTCCTGGTCAACTCAATTAAGCTATAGATAAGGCCCAACAAAGTTGTCATTTTTCTTTGAGATCACATAGTATGTGTAGACAGAGTCAAAATTTGTCTTTTACTTAAAAAGTAAAATGTCCAAAGACCTTTAGGTCAGTATGGAAGGCTTCCAAGTTAACAATAGGCCCAACCTATCCTTAATGAGAACAACCTGGGTAATCAGAAAATGATTGCTTTAGGATAAACCCTATTAAGGGCATGACCATTCAGGGAAAATTGTCTGGATGGAATTGCATCCAAACTTTTGAGATCCACACAATTTTGTGAGGGGTGGGGGGTGATATTTTGAACTCTAACATACTAGAATATTAGGTTACATTTTTAGGCGATTGAAAACCTGTAATTTTCTTATCGTCTTTTTAAAAATGTATGTTCATGTATACATGTATTTTCATACCTGCTTTTGCAGGCGTGTGCATATGATTGTAGAGTGCTATGAAAAGAGGAACCATCAGGGAACAGGAGTTGCTTGTTCTTGTCATAAAAAATCACATGTGCTGTTTCAGTTATCTTTGCTGCGTAACACACCACTCTAAATTAAGTGACATAAAACAATAATCATTTTAATCAGCTCAGTGACTCTCTGGGTTGGGAATTTGGAAAAGGTCACTTTCACTGTACTCTGTTCGTTGAAGCAACCACAGTTCTCCCGAGATTCAGGGAGAGGAGGCATAGACCTGAACGCTCAGCAAGTGGTAGGAGTGTCTTAACTTTTGAAAAGCCCAATATGAGATGAGATATATTTCAATATTTTTGCACAAGTTTGAAGCCCTGGAAAGTTGGCTCAGCATTTCAAAAATTTGATGCTGTGTGATTTTCTAAAAGCCTTGATTTATATTTAATTAAATCTCTGAACTATATTAAACTGTGGATAATAAATGAGCAAAGTTTTAACTGTTTAAAGTCCTTTTAAACATACCAGTGGGGCAGGGGGTGGATACCAGTGAAGTTGCTGCTTTGCCTTTAACAAAATATGTATTAACAATCTAGGTCTGGACCTTAAAAAGAGGTGCTAGACTTTCAGGACAGTAGTTCTTAACATAACATTTTAAAGGGTGTAGTTGTTTGTAAATCTGTTTATTAAAGTGGGTTGGTTTGTTTTGTATATGTTCTGAGAACTGAGGTAGAAATATCTTGTATACTGCTGTTAACAAAATTTGGGTCCACGGATAATCTCCTTTTGCCCCCTTGTATCTCAGTTTCTTCATAAAATGTGATAATTGGAACAAGATGATTTTATAAACCCCTTTAGTTTTATGGTCATAACTGCAGGTTCTAGCTCAATTTTTTTGAGTTGAGATACATTCACATAACATAAAATTTGCCCTTTGAAAGTGTACAATTCAGTGTTTTTAGTATATTCACAAGGTTGTGCAACCACCACCAGTATCCAAACCAGAACATCTTCATCGCCCCAGAAGAAACCTCATACCCCTTAGCAACCACTGATCTGTTTTCTGACTCTATGAATTTGCCTATTATGGAGGTTTCATATAAATGGAATCAGAATTTGTAGTAGCCTTTGTGTCTGGCTTCTTTCACTTAGCAAAATGTTTTCAAGGTTCATCTGTGTTGTAGCATGTATCAGAACTTTGTTCGTTTTTATGCTTGAATAATATTCCATTGTGTGGATAATATTACATTTTATCTGCTTATCAGTTTATGATATTTGCCTTGTTTCTACCTTTTGGCTATTATAAATAGTACTGCTATGAACATTTGTGTACAGATTTTTGGGTATACAGGTGATTCAATTTTTTGAGTATATATCTAGGGTAGAATTGCTGGGTTATATGGTAATTCTTTAACTTTTTGAGGAACTGCCAGACTGTTTCCAAAACAGCTCTAATGTTTTTCCCTAGGAACCTGTGAGGGTTCCAACTTTTCCACATCCCACCTTACCTACACTTATTATTGACTGATTGATTTTAGCCCTTCCAGTGGGGATGAAGTACTATCTCATTATGGTTTTGATTTACATTTTCCTTATGATTAAAGGATGTTGAACCTTCTTTTCATGGGCTTGTTGGACTTTGTGTGTATCTTCTTTGGAAAAATGTCTATTCACATCCTTGTCCATTTTTTAATTGGTTGTCTTCTTGTTTTTGAGTTTTTAAAGTTTTTTTATATATTCTGCATACTAGACCCTTACCAGATATATGGTTTGCAAATATTTTCTCCCATTATGTTTGTTGTCTTTTCAGTTTCTGTGTAATCTCTTTTGATGCATGGAAGTTTTCATTTTGATTAAGTCCAATATTTTTCTAATGTGGCTAGTGCTTTGGTGTCATATATAAGAAACCGTTGCCCAAGCCAGGTCATGAAGATTTAATTCTATATTTTGTTTTAAGAGTTTGTAGTTTTAGTTCTTAAATTTAGATCTATAACCCATTTAATTTTTGAATATTCTCTCAGATAGGAGCCCAACTATATTCTTTGCACATAGATATCCATTTGTTCTATTACCATTTGTAAAAAACATTCTTTCCCTCACTGGATTGCCTTGACATCCTTGTAGAAAGTCAATTGACCATAAATGTGAGAGTTTATTTCTGAAGTTTTCATTCTGTTGACTTACATGTTGTTATTTATGCTGGTACCATATAGTCTTGATTACTGCAACTTTGTGGTAAATTTTGAAATTGTTCATCTTTTCCAAAATTGTTTTGGCTGTTCTGCATCACTTTCATTTCCTTACGAGTTTGAGGATCAGCTTATCAGTATCTGCAAAAATGCCAGTTAGGATTTGCATAGGGATTGTATATAATCTATAGACAAATTTGGGGAGTATTGGCTTCTTAACAGTAGTAAGTTTTCTGATCCATGAAAATAGGATGTCTTTCAAAATATGTAGGTCTTTAATTCCTTTCAAAAATGTTTTGCAGTTTTCTGACTCCAGTCTTATACTTTTGTTCAATTTATTCCTTAGCATTTTGCTGTTTTTGAGGGTATTGTAAATGGAATTTTCTTAATTTCATTTTCATATCATTCACTGCTATTGTGTAGAAATATGACTAATGATTGTATGTTGATCTTGTATGTTGCAACTTTGCCAAACTCATTATTAGCTCAAATAGCTTTTTTTGTGAATTCTTAAGATTTTCTATATACAAGAGTATGTCATCTGCAAACATAGATAGGTTTACTTCCCCCTTTTCAATCTGGATACGCTTTCTTTCTTTTTCTTGCATAATTGCTTTGCTGGAACCTCTGGTACACTGTTGAATAGAAATGGTGAGAGCAGACATCCTTGTCATGTTCCTGATCCTAGGGGGAAAGTTTTCAGCCTTTCAACTTTTAGTATGGTGTTATTTGAGGGTTTTTCATTGATGTCCTTTATCAGGTTGAGGGAATTCTCTTCTTTTCCTAGTTTGTTTAGTGTTTTTATCATGAAAGCTGTTGGATTTTGTCAGATGTTTTTTCTGCATCTATTGAGTTAACCACACAAATTTTGTCCTTTATTAATGTGGTATATTACATTGATTAATTTTCATATGTTGAAACCTTGCAATCCTGTAACCAATCCCACTTGGTCATGGTCCGTAATCATTTTTATCTGTTGCTAGATTTGGTTTGTTAATTTATTTTTGAGGATTTTTGTGCCTATGTTCATAAGGGATATCCGTATTTTTTTCTTTTTCTTGAGGTGTCTTTGTCTGGTTTTGCTATCTCGGTAATGCTGGCCTCTTACGTTGAACTGCGAAGTGTTTCCTCTGCTTTTGTTTTTTTGCAAGTGTTTGTGAGGTATTTATTAGAATTTAGCAGGGAAGCCAGGTGCACTTGGGCTTTTCTTTGTTGAAAATTTTTGTTTGTTTATTCAGTCTCTTTAATTGTCATTGATTTATTCAGCTTTGTATTTCTTCTTGTGTCAAGTTCAGTAGTTTGTGCCTTTCTAGGAAACTGTCCATTTTATTAGCTTATCTAATTTATTGGCATACAGTTGTTCATAGTATTCACTTACAATTCTTTTTACTTCTGCAAAGTCTGTAGTAATGTTCCTTCTTTCTTTCCTCATTTTACTGATTTAGTGTTCTCTTTTTTCCTGGCCAATCTAGTTAGAGGTTTGTAAAATTTTATCTTTTTAAGGACCAACTTTTGGTTTAATTGAATTTCTGTTTTTCTTTTTTTTTAATTTATTAATTTATTTATTTTTGGCCACGTTGGGTCTTTGTTGCTGCGTGCAGGCTTTCTGTAGTTGCAGTGAGTAGGGGCTACTCTTCGTTGTGGTGCGTGGGCTGCTCATTGCGGTGGCTTCTCTTGTTGCAGAGCACGGGGCTCTAGGCGCGTAGGCTTCGGTAGTTGTGGCTCGTGGGCTCTAGAGTGCTGGCTCAGTAGTTGTGGCGCACCAGCTTAGTTGCTCTGCGGCATGGGATCTTCCCAGACCAGGGCTGTAACCTGTGTCTGTAGCATTGGCAGGTGGATTCTTAACCACTGTGCCACCAGGGAAGTCCCTACTCTTCTTTTCTAACATGGAAGTTTAGGTTATTAATTTGAGGTATTCCTCTTTTTCAATATAGGCATTTTCAGCTATTGCATCTAATCCCTGCTTAGTTACATTTAGTAAATTAGTGTGTTCTCTTTTGTTTTCATTCATTTCTAAGTATTTTCTCTTTTCCCTCGTGATTTCTTTTTTGACCCGTTGGTTATTTAGTAGTGTGTTGTTTCCACATGTTTGTGAATTTCCCCAATTTTTTCCTGTTTTTGATTTCTAATTTCATTCCATTGTGTAGGAGAACATACTTTGTTTGATTTTGATCCCTCTAGTTTTGTTGAGACTTTTTTTGCCCTTACTTAACATATATCCTTCTTCAATATTAAAAAATAATTTTTCTACTTAGATATTTATAGAGATTTGCTAACTTCATACGTATATTTACAGTCCTTTTTTTCCTGTTTTTTAAGACTTTCACTGCCCTGTAAATACACTCTTATGTATAAATGTGTATTTTTCCCTTATCCTTTTTTGATATGCTAAAGTCTCTACTATTTTAGTAAAGAACTATAAACTCTCCATTAACTCTTTATTTCCCTTCAGCTGCCACCCATCTGCTCTTCTTCCCCTTTATATTAGTTATTTATTGCTTTCATGACAACTTACCCCCAAACTGAGCAGCTTAAAACAATGAACATCAAACATTTATTATCTCATAATTTTTTTGTGTTAGGAATCTGGCTCAGTGTCTGTCATTAGGCTGTATGTAGTCAAGCTGTCAGCTTGCCTTGCAGTTTTCTCTGAAGGCTCAACTGGAAGAGGATCCACTTCCAAGCTCAGTCACATAGCTGTTGACAGGATTGGGTTCCTTGTCATGGCTTTTTCATAAGGCAGCTTAAAATATTGCAACAGAGCCAGTGAGTGAGAGAGAGTGCCTGAGATGGAACTCATGGTCTTTTTGTAGCCAGATCTTGGAAATGACGTACTATCACCTTTGCCATATTTTATTTGTTAGAATGAAATCACTAGATTTGGCTCATAACCAAAGCGGGTGGAGTGAAGGAACAAGGGAGGGAATGACATAAGGGGAATGAATACCAGGAGGTGAAGATCATTATGGGCCACGTAGAAGCTATCTATCTTACAAACCTCTTGAAATAATTTTCTTTATTTGCTAGTCTGTTTCTTTACCTCCCATTTACTCCTTAGTCCATTGAAAATTTCCTCCTCTGCATAATTCCATTCCAATAAAATTTCTTTTTCAGTTCAAGCGTTTGAATAGTGTCGCTTATTACTAAATTCAAGTGACACTATTTATTACATATCTTCCCAGTTTCTCTACATGTTCTTTCCTTCAAACATTCTTCTTTTGCCTTCTTTCCTACAGTACTTTCCTGGATTTCTTTCTATCCCTAGTAGTCTCCTTTGCCAGATCTTTCTTTTTATCTAAGCTCCTGAAGGTTTTTGTACTACAGAGTTTTGTTTTAGACCCTCCTCTAGTCTCATTTCACATACTCTCCCTGGATTATCTTATTTATTCCCATGGCTTTAAACCCCGTATGCCAGTGAGTCATATTTCCATCCTGAATCTTCTTAGTTCCAAGGCCAGTATACTCAATTACATAGTGAACATCTTTACTCAAAAAATAAAGTGAATCTGTGTCAGTGTAGAGACTAAACTTCTGTAACAAAATGATTCCAAAATATAATTGCTTAAATAAGCAATAGCTTGGGACTTCCCTGGGGTCCAGTGGTTAAGACTCTTAGCTCCCAATGCAGGAGGCACAGGTTTGATCCGTGGTCGGGGAACTAAGATCCTGCATGCCCTACAGCGCAGCCAAAAAGGGGGGGAAAAAAGCAATAAGTTTATTTCTCTCTGTCATAACAATGACTGGTCTAGACTGTTGAGACAGTTGTGTTCCATGAGGTTATTCAGAGACCCAGGTTTCTTTTATTTCACTGTTGTACCCTAGGACATTTTGCTTTCCTGTGTTGTACAATGTACTTCAGCCTCAGAAAGGAGAAAGAAAGTAAGTTCAGGGCATGCAGTTTTCTTTTAATAAGCAAAGCAGAAGTTGCATATGTTACTTCTGTTATTTCATTAGAAACAACACAGTCACATGATTATACCTATTCGTAAAAGAGGTTAGAAAATGTCAGGTCTTCTTTAGTGGCCACAAACTCAGGAAAATGGAACAGGGTGGCCAGATTTGTGTGGGACAACTGCACAATATTTGGTTCCCTTCCCTTTGGGAGGACTATACATCCCCCTGCTGGTAAATTCAGGCATGGTCATGTGATTAGGCTTTGGTCGGTGAAATGAAGGAAAAGTGGTATGTTAGTTATACTTTCTGGAAAAAGCTTTAAGAGCAATGTACATTCTTCATGTGTTTTATTACCTTTGATATGATGACTGATAATTTTCTAGATAAATGCTGCTCGTTTGGGGGTGAAGATAATGTGCAGCAGAGCCACTACCAACCTGTTATCAAGATACAGTGTAGCCCAGGAATAAACTTTGTTGCTATAAACCTAGGTGTTCAGCAAGCTGTTTCTTAAGGGGTAAGATAGTAAATATTTTAGGCTTGTGGTCCTTATATTTTCTTTCACAACTACAATTTCTAAATAAATGGATATGGCTGTGTTCCAGTAAAACTTTATCTACAAAAACAAACACTCAGTCTGTGGGCCAGAGTTTGCCAGCCATTGCTGTAACTCTTTGAGATTTGGGAGTCCTTTGTTACTGCAGCATAACCCTACTATCCTGACTGATACCCTTGGTTAAATAGCATCAATACCACATACTTTCTCAAACCAGAAATATAAGTATCATCCTTGATTCCTTTATCATTTCCCAAACTAAATCTTGGCCGCTCTCTCTGAACTGTTCATTTAACAGATGAAGATATTAAGAACCAAAGGGACCGCATGGCACAGGGATATTAGCTCGGTGCTTTGTGACAGCCTGGAGGGGTGGGATAGGGAGAGTGGGAGGGAGGGAGACGCAAGAGGGAAGACATATGGGAACATATGTATATGTATAACTGATTCACTTTGTTACAAAGCAGAAGCTAACACACCATTGTAAAGCAATTATACCCCAATAAAGATGTTAAAAAAATAAAAAAAATAAAGAAGGAAAAAAAATAAAAAACCAAAGGGAGATACTTATTCTTGGCCATGTATCCAAGTTAGTAAAAGAGAACCAGAACTTGGATAGATCTGCTACTTTTATAGTGTTCTTTTTAATAGTCTAGAGTTTATTGTTCCTTGACTTGGTAAATGGTACTATTATATATTCAGAGCTGCTGGTCACTCTGGACTTCATATCAACCAAGTAAATCACTCTCAACTCAGTATACTCAACCCTCTTTGTTTCTACCCTGCTTGCAGTCATTTTCTCTCACCTGGATTAATGTGGGAACCTCCAGATTGGTTTCCATATCTATTTCAGTTACCACAGTGAAAATGGTAAAGCGAAAATCTGAATGATCTTTCTCTTCTGTTTTACGCCCTTAATTATGACTCCTTGTTGTCTTCTGAATGGAAAATAAATTTTTTAACATGGGAACAAAGTTTTTTATGTGATGGACCTTGCTATTTTTTTCTCTGGATTCTTTTCTTGCTGTTCTCTTTACCACATCAGTATGTACTGTGTGGTAGTACATACAGTACAGTAGTTCTGCCATGAAGAAATACTTTTGGTTTCCAGAATGGTCATGCTGTTTCTTGCTCCTTGCTTTTTTGTGTATAACTAAAGTAGGTCTTGCCCTTCAGTCTCATCTTATCACCTTGTTTTATTTCATTCATAGAACGAAAAATCCCAAGTTTATTATTTAAGTCTGTCTCTTCCACAAAAACCAAATCTCAGTGAGGGCAAGGATTTTTGTCAATCTCTATTATATTCTTAGCACCTGAACCAGTGCCTAACACATAGCGATTGCTCAGTCAATATTTGTTGAATCAGTAATTGGATAAATGAACGAACACTGTCCTAGCAGAAGCCAGCCACATGAGTGTGTTTGTGTATGTATGTCTGTGTGTGTGTCTCTGTCTGCTCTCCTGTTCCCCTGCTTCCGCTCCACATCCCCCACACACATCAAAGTGCAAGTTCTTTGAAATCAGGGAAGTATGCATATTTTTCAGTGTTTTCATCTAATATTATGCCTTGCTAATTGTAGGTACTCAAGCATGTTAAAAGGATACTATTATGAGATACCAATTTTTAGCGCCTATGATTTTAGTTCTTCTAAGAGTACTTTTTTTTTTAGAATCTTTATTGAAGTGTAATTGCTTTACAGTGTTGCGTTAGTTTCTGATGTATAACAAAGTGAATCAGCTATATGCATATGTATATCCCCATATCCCCTCCCTCTTGCGTCTCCCTCCCACCCTCTCTATCCCACTCCTCTAGCTGGTCGCAAAGCACCGAGCTGATCTCCCTGTGCTATGTGGCTGCTTCCCACTAGCTATCTATTTTACGTTTGGTAGTGTATATATGTCCACGCCACTCTCTGACTTCATCCCAGCCTACCCTTCCCCCTCCACGTGTCCTCAGGTCCATTCTCTACGTCTGTGTCTTTATTCCTGTCCTGCCCCTAGGTTCATCAGAACCATTTTTTTTAGACTCCATATATATGTGTTACCATACGGTATTTGTTTTTCTCTTTCTGACTTAACTTCACTCTGTATGACAGACTCTAGATCCATCCACCTCACTACAAATAACTCAGTTTCGTGTCTTTTTATGGCTGAGTAATATTCCATTGTATATATGTGCCACATCTTTATCCATTCATCTCTCGATGCACACTTAGGCTGTTTCCGTGTCCTGTTACTGTAAATAGTCCTGCAGTGAACATTGTGGTACATGACTCTTTGAGTTATGGTTTTCTCAGGGTATATGCCCAGTAGTGGGATTGCTGGGTCATATGCTAGTTCTGTTTTTAGTTTTTTAAGGAACCTCCATACTGTTCTCCATAGTGACTGTATCAGTTTACATCCCCACCAACAGTATAGCAGGGTTCCCTTTTCTCCACACCCTCTCCAGCATTTATTGTTTGTAAATTTTTTGATGATGGCCATTCCAACCAGTGTGAGGTGATAGCCTCATTGTAGTTTTGATTTGCATTTCTCTAATGATTGGTAATTTTGAGCATCTTTTCATGTGTTTGTTGGCAATCTGTATATCTTCTTTGGTAAAATGTCTTGTTTACCTCTTCAGCCCATTTTTGGATTGGGTTGTTTGTTTTTTTGATATTGAGCTGCATGAACTGCTTGTATATTTTGGAGATTAATCCTTTGTCACTTGCTTTGTTTGCAAATATTTTCTTCCATTCTGAGGGTTGTCTTTTTGTCTTGTTTATGATTTCCTATGCTGTACAAAAGCTTTTAAGTTTCATTAGGTCCCATTTGTTTATTTTTGTTTTTATCTCCATTTCTCTAGGAGGTGGGTCAAAAAGGATCTTGCTGTGATTTATGTCATAGAGTGGTCTGCCTATGTTTTTCTCTAAGAATTTTATAGTGTCTGGCCTTACATTTATGTCCTTAATCCATTTGGAGTTTATTTTTGTGTATGATGTTAGGAAGTGTTCTAATTTCATTCTTTTACATGTAGCTGTCCAGTTTCCCAGCACCACTTATGGAAGAGGCTGTCTTTTCTGCATTGTATACTCTTGCCTCCTTTATCAAAGATAAGGTGACCATATGTGCATGGGTTTATCTCTGGGCTTTCTGTCCTATTCTATTGATCTATATTTCTGTTTGTGCCAGTACCATATTGTCTTGATTACTGTAGCTTTCTAGTATAGTCTTAAGTCAGGGTGTCTGATTCCTCCAGCTCCATTTTTTACCCTCAAGACTGCTTTGGCTCTTCAGGGTCTTTTGTGTTTCCACAGAAATTGTGCCATTTTTTCTTCTAGTTCTGTGAAAAATGCCATTGGTAGTTTGATAGGGATTGCATTGACTCTGTAGATTGCTTTTGGTAGTATAGTCATTTTCACAATGTTGATTCTTCCAATCCAAGAACATAGTATATCTCTCCATCTGCTTGTATCGTCTTTAATTTCTTTCATCAGTGTCTTATAGATTTCTGCATACAAGTCTTTTGTTTCCTTAGGTAGGTTTATTCCTAGGTATTTTATTCTTTTTGTTGCAGTGGTACATGAGAGCGTTGCCTTAATTTCTCTTTCAGATTTATCATTGTTAGTGTATAGCAATGCAAGACATTTCTGTGCATTACTTTTGTATCCTCCTACTTTACCAGCTTCATTGATTAGCTGTAGTAGTTCTCTGGTAGCATCTTTAGGATTCTCTATGTATAATATCAGGTCATCTGCAAACAGTGACAGTTTGACTTCTTCTTTTCTGATTTGGATTCCTTTTATTTCTTTTTCTTCTCTGATTGCCATGGCTATAACTTCCAAAACTGTGTTGACTAATAGCGGTAAGAGTGGGCACCCTGTCTTGTTCTTGATCTTAGAGGAAACGCTTTCAGTTTTTCACCATTGAGAACAATGTTTGCTGTGTGTTTGTCATATGGCCTTTATTATGTTGAGGTAGATTCCCTCTATGCCCACTTTCTGGAGGGTTTTTATCATAAATGGGTGTTGAATTTTGTCAGAAGCTTTATCTGCATCTATTGAAATGCTCATATGGTTTTTCTCCTTTGATTTGTTAATATGGTGTATCACATTGATTGATTTGCATATACTGAAGAATCCTTGCATTCCTGGGAAAAACACCACTTGATCGTGGTGTATGATCCTTTTAATGTGTTGATGGATTCTGTTTGCTAGTATTTTGTTGAGGATTTTTGCATCTATATTCATCAGTTATATTGGTCTGTAATTTTCTTTTTTTTGAGTATCTTTTTCTGCTTTTATTATCAGGGTGATCATGGCCTCATAGAATGAATTTGGGAGTGTTTCTCCCTCTGCTATATTTTGGAAGAGTTTGAGAAGTATACGTGTTAGCTCTTCTCTAAATGTTTGATAGAATTTGCATGTGAAGCCATCTGGTCCTGGGCTTTTGTTTGTTGGAAGAATTTGAATCTCAGTTTCAATTTCAGTGCTTCTGATTTATCTGTTTATATGTTCTATTTCTTCCTGGTTCTGTCTTGGAAGCTTGTGCTTTTCTAAGAATTTGTCCATTTCTTCCAGGTTGTCCTTGTTATTGGCATATAATTGCTTCCAGTAGTCTCTCATGATCCTTTGTATTTCTGCAGTGTCAGTTGTTACTTCACCTTTTTCATTTCTAATTCTGTTGATTTCAGTCTTCTCCCTTTTTTTCTTAATGAGTGTGGCTAATGATTTATCAATTTTGTTTATCTTCTCAAAGAACCATCTTTTAGTTTTATTGCCCTTTGCTATCGTTTCTTTCATTTCTTTTTTATTTATTTCTGATCTGATCTTTATGATTTCTTTCCTTCTACTAACTTTGGGTTTTGTTTGTTCTTTCTCTAGTTCCTTTAGGTGTAAGGTTAGATTGTTTATTTGAGATTTTTCTTGTTTCTTGAGGTAGGCTTGTATAGCTATAAACTTCCCTCTTAGAATTGCTTTTGCTTCATCCCGTAGGTTTTGGATCGTCGTGTTTTCATTGTCATTTGGCTCTCGGTGTTGTTTGATTTCCTCTTTGATTTTTTTCAGTGATCTTTTGGTTATTTAGTAATGTGTTGTTTAGCCTGTATGTGTTTGTGTTTTTTACATTTTCTTCCCTGTAATTTATTTCTTATCTTATAGCGTAGTGGTCAGAAAAAATGCTTGATATGATTGCAGTTTTCTTAAATTTACTGAGGCTTGATTTGTGACCCAATTTGTGATCTATCCTGGAGAATGTTCCGTGAGCACTTGAGAACAAAGTGTAATCTGCTGTTTTTGGATGGAATGTCCTATAAAGATCAATTAAATCTATCTGGTCTGTTGTGTCATTTAAAGCTTCTGTTTCCTTATTTATTTTCATTTTGGATGATCTGTCCATTGGTGTAAGTGATGTGTTAAAGTCCCCCACTATTATTGTGTTACTCTCGATTTTCTCTTTTATAGCTGTTAGCAGTTGCCTTATGTATTGAGATACTCCTATGTTGGGTGCATATATATCTGTAATTGTTATATCCTCGTCTTGGATTCATCCCTTGATCATTATGTAGTGTCCTTTCTTGTCTCTTGTAACATTCTTTATTTTAAAGTATTTTATCTGATATGAGTATTGCTACTCCAGCTTTCTTTTGATTTTCATTTGCATGGAGTATCTTATTCCATTCCCCACTTTCAGGCTGTATGTGTCCCTAGGTCATAAGTGGGTCTCTTGTAGACAGCGTTTATATGGATCTTGTTTTTGTATCGATTCAGTGAGCCTTGTCTTTTGGTTGGAACATTTAATCCATTTACGTTTAAGATAATTACCGACATGTATGTTCCTATTACCATTTTCTTAATTGTTGTGGGGTTTTTTTGTTTTTTTGTAGGTCCTTTTCTTTTCTTGTGTTTCCACTTAGAGAAGTTCCTTTAGCATTTGTTGCAGACCTGGTTTGGTGGTCCTGAATTCTTAGCTTTTGCTTGTCTGTAAAGCTTTTGATTTCTCCATCGAAACTGAATGAGATCCTTGCCGGGTAGAGTACTCTTGGCTGTAGGTTCTTCCCTTTCATCACTTTAAGTATGTCCTGCCACTCCCTTCTGGCTTGTAGAGTTTCTGCTGAGAAATCACCGGTTAACCTTATGGGAGTTTTCTTGTATGTTATTTGTCTTTTTTTCTTTGCTGCTTTCAATAATTTTTCTTTGTCTTTAAATTTTGCCAGTTTGATTACTATGTGTCTCGGCATATTTCTCCTTGGGTTTATCCTGT
The DNA here is from genome assembly GCF_005190385.1 of Monodon monoceros. Classification (NCBI taxonomy): domain Eukaryota; kingdom Metazoa; phylum Chordata; class Mammalia; order Artiodactyla; family Monodontidae; genus Monodon; species Monodon monoceros. The sequence goes on from NW_021703784.1 coordinate 53,012,071, forward strand.
ATGGGACTTCTCTGCGCTTCCTGGACTTGGGTGGCTATTTCCTTTCCCATTTTAGGAAGTTTTCGACTATAATCTCTTCAAATATTTTCTCGAGTCCTTTCTCTCTTCTCCTTCTGGGACCCCTATAATGCAAATGTTGTTGCGTGTAATGTCCCAGATGTCTCTTAGGCTGTCTTCATTTCTTTTCATTCTTTTTTCTTTATTCTGTTCCGCAGCAGTGAATTCCACCATTCTGTCTTCCAGGTCACTTATCCGTTCTTCTGTCTCAGTTATTCTGCTATTGATTCCTTCTAGTGTAGTTTTCATTTCAGTAATTGTATTGTTCCTCTCTGTTTGTTTGTTCTTTAATTCTTCTGGGTCTTTGTTAAACATATCTTGCATCTTCTTGATCTTTGCCTCCATTCTTTTTCCGAGGTCCTGGATCAACTTCACTATCATTATTCTGAATTCTTTTTCTGGAAGGTTGCCTATCTCCACTTCATTTAATTGTTTTTCTGGGGTTTTATCTTGTTCCTTCATCTGGTACATAGCCGTCTGCCTTTCCATCTTTTCTAACTTTCTGTGAACATGGTTTTTGTTTCACAGGCTGCAGGATTGTAGTTCTTGCTTCTGCTGTCTGCCCTCTGGTGGATGAGGCTATCTAAGAGGCTTGTGCAAGTTTCCTGATGGGAGGGTCTGGTGGTGGGTAGAGCTGTTTGTTGCTCTGGTGGGCAGAGCTCAGTAAAACTTTAATCTGCTTGACTGCTGATGGGTAGGGCCGGGTTTCCTCCCTGTTGTTTGTTTGGCCTGAGGCCACCCAATACTGGAGCCTACCTGGGCTCTTTGGTGGGGCTAAAGGCGGACTCTGGGAGGGCTCACGCCAAGGAGTACTTTCCAGAACTTGTGCTGCCAGTGTCCTTGTCCTCTCGGTTAGACACAGCCACACCCCGCCTCTGCAGGAGACCCTCCACTACTAGGAGGTAGGTCTGGTTCAGTCTCCTGTGGGGTCACTGCTCCTTCCCCTGGGTCCTGATGTGCACGCTGGTTTGTGTGTGCCCTCCAAGAGTGGAGTCACTTTTTCCCCCAGTCCTTTTGAAGACCTGCAATCAAATCCCAGTAGCCTTCAAAGTCTGATTCTCTAGGAATTCCTCCTCCCGTTGCCAGACCCCCAGGTTGGGAAGCCTGACGTGGGGCTCAGAACCTTCACTCCAGTGGGTGGACTTTTGTGGTATGTGCTCTCCAGTTTGTGAGTCACCCACCCAGCAGTTATGGGATTTGATTTTATTGTGATTGTGCCCCTACTACTGTTTCATCGTGGCTTCTCCCTTGGCTTTGGATGTGGGGTATCTTTTTTGGTGAGTTCCAGTGTCTTCCTGTCGATGATTGTTCAGCAGTTTGTTGTGATTCTGGTGCTCTTACAAGAGGGGGTGAGCACACGTCCTTCTCCTTCAGCATCTTGAGGCAAATCCTCATTGTTTTTTCTTTATTCTGCTCCCTGGCAGTTATTTCTACCATTTTATCTTCCAGCTCACTTACTGTTCTTCTGCTTCAGTTCTTCTGTTGTTGATTTCTTCTAGAGTATTTTTAATTTCAGTAATTGTGTGGTACATCACTGTTTGTTTGCTCTTTAGTTCTTCTAGATCCTTGTTAAATGTTTCTTTTATTTTCTGCATTCTGTTTCCAAGATTTTGGATCCTCTTTACTATCATTACTCTGAATTCTTTTGGGGTCGGTTGCCTGTTTCATCTTCATTTATTTGGTTGTAGGTTTTTACCTTGCTGCTTCGTCTGCAACATATTTTTTTGTCATTTTATTTTATTTTATTTTTGATGGGTGGTGCTGTATTCCTGTCTTACTGGTTGTTTGGCCTGAGACGTGCAGCACTGGAGTTTGCAGGCAGTTGGATAGAGCTGGTTCTTGGTGCTGAGATGAGGACTTCCTGGAGGCCTCACTCCAATTAATATTCCCTGGGGTCTGAGGTTCTCTGCTAGTGCAGCTGTTTGGATTCAGAGCTCTCACCACAGGAGTTTGGGCCCGACCTCTGGACTGGGTACCAAGATCCTTCAAGCTGCATGGTGCGGTTAAAAAAAAAAAAAGGAAGAAAAAAAAAGCAGCACAATATCAAAGAATAAAAAACAAAATAAAATTAGAAAGATAAAAAATATATTAGGAAAAATAAAACTGTGGTTGAAACAGTCTCAACAAGGTAAAATAAAACTAAGACAGAAAAAAGAAAAAAAAGGGTGGGTGGGTGGGGAAACAAGCCAAAAGGAGAGATCACTAACGAAGTCTAAAGAATAAAATAAAATTGCAAAAATAAGAGATTTATTAGGAAAAATAAAAATATAAATGAATCAACAAGGTAAAACAGAACCCCAATCTAAAAGGAAAAGAGCTTTGGCTCTGGGGGCGGAGTTTAGGCTGGGGGTGGAACTTAGGCAGAGGCGTGGTTTAGGCTGGGGCAGGACCTAGGCAGTTGGTGGCGTGACATTTGAGCGTGGGGCAGGGCCTCTGCCTAGGACCTGTGCGGAAGGGGAGAGGCAGCCGGTTGAAAGGAGGGCCTCTCGAGTGTGCGGTTCTGGAGTTTGGAGGTAGGGCCCTGAGTGAGTGTGTGTGGGTGGGGTTTAGTCCCAGCGTGTTGGATGCGGTCTCCGAGTGTAGAGGGAGGGCCCTGGGTAGGGGTGTAGGAGCGAGGCTTGGAATCTATGTTTCAGGAGGGAGGCTCCGAGGTCAGAGGATGAGGCCTGGGAGCCCAGCAGGCTCCCCAGTGCCTAAGTGGATGGGAAAGCACTGACCCCATTCCTTACCCTTCCTTCGTGCCCCTTCCCCACCATTTCCCCCAGGATCTCCCCTGTGACAACTGGATCCCTAACCATGGGTGGGTCCCGCTGGGTGTAGGAACTCCTTCCCTCCCCCAGCCACCCTTCAGGGATGCTGGTCCCAAAGTCCGTCCTTTACTTTTGCTCCCCCTTCCCTCCCTCCCGCTCTCTCAGGGCCTGCTCTGCTGGAGGGGGCCTAGGTGGGCAGAGGATCAGGCCCGGGATCGCAACAGGTTCCTGGGGGTCCAAGTGGGCAGGGGAAACCTGGCCACACTCCCTTTTTATCCTCTGCCCTCCCAGTGGTCCCCCAATTTCCCCCTTCGTGCATGGGGTCCCTTCCCCTCCCCCAGCGACCCCCTTGGGGCGCCAGTCCTCTCCCCCCTCCACTTCTCCTCCCCCTTCACTCCCCCTATGCCCCACGTCCTACCCAGTCACTGGGGGTTCCTCCCGTCCCCTTAGGTGTCCATGGTTCCCCGCCGGTGCCTGGTAGGTGCCCTGGTTGTGAGGAGACGTGAATTCCATGTCCTCATAGTACACCATCTTCACTCTGCCCCCCTAAGGGTATTTTATACTTTTAGCTTTCTTTGATGCCAGCAAAACTTTAACACATTTGTCTTAAAGAATCCCATTGTTCCTAATTTAGGTAGCCCTAAGGTCTAGCTTAGAAAAGCTAAGGTTGAGAGACATTACGCTGCATATAATTATGTCTCACATAGGTCTGAGTACTAACTTGTATTCATTTGAGAGTCAGAAATTGCTCTTGGATTTCCTCAGTTTGGAGGACCTTGTGGTATTCCCATGAAATGAGGTTAGAAACAGGTTTCCCACAGCCTCTTTTTATTTTTAATATTAAAAAATGTAGAATGCATAGATTAAAACTAAGGATAATATAATGCCCATATTTCTGCCACTCAGAATTAATGCTTTTCTGTTTTAGTAGTCCTTTCACATTTTTACTAACTTGAATTAGATAGTACTTCTCATGAAATGTGAAATCTGTCCCTACTTTATCATTATTTTTTGGCAAATATTCCAACTTAATTATATTAGTGAACATACATATAGTCTGTTAAATCGTAGAGCACTTTTGTACATTTTGCCTAAAATTCTGTTAATTTTACAACACTAAGCAGTTTTATTTTACAACACTAAGCAATTAGCTTTTACAGACAAAATGACAAACATCTCTGTTACTGATAATCAAGTACCCTCATCTACTTAGCCATTGATATATTTGTCGACTTGGAGTTTTATTGTAGTTGCAATGATTTAACTTTTAAAAATTAGTTTTAATGTATAAATAGGCCATGTTTTGAGATTACAAAACAGGTATAGATATGCTTTTAATCTTAGTTTTCTTCGAGAATTTTGTGTTCCGTGCACATAAAACATTAATTAGATTGAGAACTTCCTTTTAGCACAGCAGTTTTCAGCTTGTTTTTCATAAAGCCATAGGGTTTCCCCAGAATTGCTTCTGGGCCCGAGTGTTAGTCCACTAGGGCTACTATAACAAAATACCACAGAGTGGGTAGCTTAAAATTTATTCACAGTTCTGGCGGCTGGAAGTCTAAGAGCAAAGTGCTGGCAAATTTGGTTCCTAGTAAGCACTCTCTTCCTACCTTGTAGTAGGCCTTCTTGCTGTTTCCTCAAATGGCCTTTCCTGTGGGTGTGCTCAGGGAGGTGGAATCTCTGGTCTCACAGACACCAATCCTGTAGGATTAGGGTGGCCCTGCTCTTAAGATCTCCTTTAGCTTTAATTATGTCCTTAAGGCCCTTACCTCCATATACAGACACATTGTGGGTTAGGGCTTCAACATATTAATTTTGAGGGGACACAATTCGGTTCATAAAAACTAATGAAATATTTTGTTGGAAGAAAGTGATTATGCTGATTAATAAAAAGGGAAGTGGGGTTGAAAACTACTCATACATTATGTAGGTCCTTCAACATAAGAATTTATTGCATTCATGTACAGCTTTTCAGGAGCCTATTTATTTTGTGAAATGGAGATTCATCCCTATAAACTGTCTTTCCTGGGATTCTATATCTCTCTTAATTTCTTAGTAGTTTAGATTCATAGAATCTTAAATGATGCAGACAGTCAGGAATTCCCATTGACTTGAGGGTCATTGAAATTTTGATTACAGTACGGTATGCTTCAGTAAATTATTGTAGAGTCTGGTTGTAGTGATTTCTAGACTAAAGTTTAAAAGTGTTGAATTAAGAATCACAGAGTTCAGGACTGGATTAAGATGGCGGAAGAGAAGGATGTGGAGCCCACCTCTTCCCACAAATACATCAGAAATAATCATTATGTGGAACAATTCTCACAGAATACCTACTGAAGGCTGGCAGAAGATCTCATAAACCCCAAATGGCAAGAAAGATCACCATGTAACAGGTAGGACAAAAGGAAAAAAAAGGGAATTGACACAGGACGTGCACCCCTGGGAGGGTGCAGTGAAAAAGAAAAGGTTTCCTCACCCTAAGAAGTCCGTTCACCAGCGTGGAGATCAGCCATGACAGAAAGGGAGCTTCAGAGGCTCAGAGGAGAGTGCAGCACTTAGCTTGGGGCAGGCAGAACAGAGAGAGACCTGCACAGAAGATCCTGGATATCTCGCTGCACTCCCCAGCTTGAGACACATGTCTGCTGGTGTGCATGGGGGCTGGGTGCTGAAATTTGGGCTTCAGAGGACAGACACACAGGGAGAGGCTTGGGGTTGGCTGTACAGAAACAGCCTGAAGGGAATGGAGTGTGGTCTGAGCCACAACTGGGAGTTTGCACAGGAAGGAGCCAAGGTCTGCCATTGAAGCCCCATTGGTAACGTGAGCCCTCTAAGGGAGGGCAGGCCTGCCTCATCCTCGATGTGCTCACGGCAGGCACGACTCTGCCTCTACAACCTCTGGGGGCACACAAGCACCTGTGAATCAATACAGACATACAGGGAGAAATTGGTGGGAATACAATAATAGTAGAGTTTAACACCCCACTTACATCAATGGACAGATCTTCCAGACAGAAAATCAATACGGCAACAGAAATCCTAAATGATACAATAGAATAGTTCGACTTAGTTGTTAATTTTAGGACATTACATCCAAAAAATCTTTTCAAGTGCACATGGAACATTCCCTAGGATTGACCACAAGCTAGGACACAAAACAAGCCTCAGCATTTTAACACATGATTGACTGGAGATGTATTAATACATCTTTTGTTACCTGAACGTTATTGACCAGAGATGTATCAATGTCGTTCTACAGAGTGGTACAATTAACATCACCATGTGAAGTTGTTGGAGCTTAAAATTGATCAAGTATTCATTATACAACTTATCATTGTCATTATCATAAACATTTTGTTCCGTTAGGTTTTTGGTCCAACCTTGTGTATGTTATAAACGCAAGTTTATTGCCATAAAATTTTCAAAAAACGATGCATCGCGAAATTTAAGTGAAGAAGAATTTTCCAGTGAATTTTATGCAAACACTTTCTGTGATTGTCTGAGTGACATGTATACTAGTGTCTCAGAAGATGGTAGTTCTTCAGAATATAGTTCTGATTCAGTCGATCAATAGTCAATCAATAGTCGACTTCAATTCAATAGTCGATCTAACTATTAGACCAACAGAAAGACAAAGGCTTAGTGATTGATTCTGATAAGGAAAGTGAAAATGAAGCTCACGGTGCTAGAGAACGCTCCTTTGCTGCTACAGAAGAGTAGATTGAAGACAGCATTTCATGAAAATTAGAAGGCTTTACAGGTGTGTCACGTGTAACTATTGAATGTAACAACCTGCAAAGTTTGTGATATAACAGAAATAATTTTTGGTAACGACTTTTTCAAGTTGGTCGCCTCTCAGTCAAACTTGTATCACCAACAGAATGAAAAATTATATAAAAAGTATGATAAGGTTTTAAAATGGACTGATGTAACTAATAGTGGCATGAAGAAGTTTCTTGGATTAATTTTTTTTTTTTTTGCGGTACGCGGGCCTCTCACCGCTGTGGCCTCTCCCATTGTGGAGCATAGGCTCCGGACGTGCAAGCTCAGCGGCCACGGCTCATGGGCCCAGCTGCTCTGCGGCATGTGGGATCTTCCCGGACCGGGGCACGAACCCGTGTCCCCTGCATCGGCAGGTGGACTCTCAACCACTGCACCACCAGGGAAGCCTGGATTAATAATTTTGATGGGACAAATAAGAAAGTCACACTGGAAAGAATATTGGTTGACTGATCCCTTACTTGAAACACCTATCTTCCCAAAGATTTTGATGAGAAGAAGGTTCGAACAAATAATGACATTTCTTCACTTGAATGATAACTTGGAAACTCCACTTCCTGCAGACAGAATTTCAAAAGTTAAACCTCTTTTGGAATATTTTCTCCAAAAATTTGAATCAATCTATATACCCAAACAAGAGCTATCACTTGATGAGGCAGTGAATCTGAGTTCATTGCCTCATGAACTCAGAGGACGACTCAGATTCAAAACATGTAAGTGAATAGGACAACTCAGATTCAAAACATATAATCCTGGAAAACTTACAAAATATGGAATTTTGGTCATGATGGTTAGTGAAAGTGAAACTGGATATATATATGCAACCTTGTGATTTACACAGGTGAAGGAAAGAAACTGCAAGAAACAATATTATTGGTCCTACAACCTTATATTGGTTCATGGCACCATATTTACCAAGACAATTATTACAACAGTGTGTCCACATCTGAAACTTTGTTGAAAAATAAAACCAGAGTTTGTGGGACTGTAAGAGAGAATCGTGGTCTACCAAACCAATTAAAGGAGAAATATAAAAATCTACAGAGGGGAGAAATGACATTCTTATGGAAGGAGAAGTGATTCTTCTCATATGGAAAGACAAGAGGCTAGTCCGCATGGTGACAACTATTCATGATGCCTCCACAGCATCTACAGGAAAGGAAGACAGGAGGACTGGCCATCAGATAACTAAGCCCACTTGTATATTAGAGTATAATAAATATATTAAAGGAGTTAATTGATCCAATCAATATCTGGAAAACTTCAGTATCCTCTGGAAAACTCAAAAATGGTATAAGAAAGTGGGTTTCTCTTTGAATAGTTGTGGTTTATTCAATGAGTTTAAAATTTATTGCAGCCTTAATGCACAGAATAAAATGACTTACAAGCAATTTTTGTTAGCAATTGCTAGAGAATGGGTAACTGACTTTTCTGGTGAATGTAGTGTTAGTCCTACACCTGGCCCTTCTTGTAGCGTTTCTAAAAGAGCCCCCACAAAGATCCACCTTGTGGACTATCAGGTAAATTAAAAGTCCATATTCTAGAGAAAATAATACCTACAGGATTATAAAAAACTACTTGCTGGAAGTGTAAAGCCTGCTCTTCCAGGGGAAAGCACAGTGATACATGGTATATTTGCAATAGATGTTCTGTTCCCCTGCACAGAGGTGCCTGCTATACTGCCTATCACACTCTAACAAAATATTAGAATGCTTTACTACAACATATACAAAGTTTCAAATAAATACATTAAGTGCAAAAAAAGTTGTTGATATCTACTCAGATGTGGTATTTCAGTATTCACTTACATAACAGATTGCTGGCCACAAGCGATAGTTTCTGCAAAAATCCCCCAGTCAATAATGTGTTAAGAGTATAGAAGTTATTTTGAGCATCTTTTCAATGGCATGAAACTAGAAATCAATCACAGAAAGAGAAAGGAGAAAAAAATGATTACGGGGAGACTAAACAACATGTTACTAAAATCCAGTGGGTCAACGATGAAATCAAACAGGAAATTAAAAAATACCTCAAGAGAGATGATAATGAAAACACAACCATACAAAATCTATGGGATGTAGCAAAAGCAGTTCTTAGAGGGAAGTTAATAGCAATACAGGCCTTCCTCAGAAAACAAGAAAAATCTCATATACACAACCTCACCTACCACCTAAAAGAATTAGAAAAAGAAGAACAAACAAAACCTAAAGTCAGCAGAAAGAAGGAAATAATAAAGATCAGATAGGAAATAAATAACATAGAGATTTAAAAAACAGTAGAAAAATCAGTTAAGCCAAAAGCTGGTTCTTTGAAAAGGTAAACAAAATTGACAGCCCTCTGGCCAGGCTCACTAAGACGAAAAGAGAGAGGAAGCAAATAAAATAAGAAGTGAAAGAGGAGAATTAACAACCGATACAGCAGAAATACAAAAACCATAAGAGAATACTATGAATAATTATATGCCAGCAAATTGCACAGCCTAGAAGAAACAGACAAGTTTCTAGAAACATATGGCCCACCAAAACTGAATCAACATGAAATAGACAATTTGAATAGACTGATCACTAGAAGTGAAATAGAATCTGTTAAAAAAAAAAAAAAAAAAAAAAAGCAGCCCTGCAAACAGAAGTTCAGGACCAGATGGCTTCACTGGGGAATTCTACCAAACATACAAAGAACTTGTACTGATCCTTCCCAAACTCTTCCAAAAGATTGAAGAGAAGGGAAAACACCTAAAATCATTCTGTGAAGCCACCATCACCCTGATACCAAAACCAGACAGACAATACCAGAAAAGAAACAGGCCAATATCTTTGATGAATGTAGATGCAGAAATTCTCAACAAGATATTAGTAAACCAAATCCAACAACACATAAAAAAAGATCATACACCACGATCAAGTTGGATTCATCCAAGGGTCACAAGGTTGGTTCAATATATGCAAATTAATGTGATATACCACATCATCAAAAGAAAAGACAAATACCACAACTTCCTGTAGTCCAGTGGTTGAGAATCCATCTTGCAATGCAGGGGACTCCAGTTCGATACCTTGTTGTGGAAGTAAGATCCCACATGCCAATGGGGCAACTAAGTCCGTGCACCACAACTACTGAGCCTGCATGCCACAACTACAGAACACATGTACTGTGGCGCCCATGTGTCACAACTAGAAAGTCTGTGCACTGCAACTAATGAGCCTGCTTGCTCTGGATACCGTGAGCCACAACTAGAGAGAAGCCTGCTCACCACAATGAAAGATCCTGCGTGCTGCAATTAAGACCTGATGCAGTAAATAAATACATACATACATACATTAAAAACTTTTTTTAAAAAAAAAAGAAAACACAAAAACCACATGATCATCTCAATAGATGCAGAAAAAGCATTTTATAAAATTCAACATCCATTCATGATAAAAACTCTTACCAAAGTAGCAGAGAGAGAACATATCTCAACATACTAAAAGCTGTTTAGGACTTCCCTGGTGGCACTCTGGTTAAGAGTCTGCCTGCCAGTGCAGGGGAGATGGTTCAATCCCTGGTCTGGGAGGATCCCACATGCCTCAGAGCAGCTAAGCCCATGTGCCACAACTACCGAGTCTGTGCTCTAGAGCCCGTGCACCACAACTACTGAAGCCTGTGCACCCTAGGGCCCGTGCTCCACAACAAGAGAAGCCACTGCAGTGAGAAGCCTGTGCACTAAAATGAAGAGTAGCCCCTGCTCACTGCAACTAGAGAAAGTCCGCGTGCATCAACGAAGACCCAACGCAGCCAAATATAGATTTTAAAAAAAATTTTTTTTAATTAAAAAGAAAAGCTGTTTATGACAAACCCACGGCCAACATAATGCTCAGTGGTGAAAAGCTGAAAGCCTTCCCACTAAATCTGGAATAAGAGACGGATGCTCACTCTCACCACTTCTATTCAACATAGTATTGGAAGTCCTAACCACAGCAGTCAGACAAGAAAAAGAAATAAAAGGTATCCAAATTATAAGAGAAGATGTAAAATTTTAATTATATGCAGATGACATGATAGTATATATAGAAAATCCTAAAGACTCCACACAAAAATTACTAGAATTGATTAACGAATTTAGCAAGGTAGCAGGATACAAGATTGACATACAGAAATCTGTTGCATTTCTTTACACTAACAATGAAATATCAGAAAGAGAAAGTTTAAAAAAAAATCCCTTTTAAAATTGCATCAAAAATAAAAACTTAGGAATAAACCTTAGCAAGGACGTGAAAGACTTATATGCTGAGAAGTATAAAACATTGATAAAGGGCATCCCTGGTGGCGCAGTGGTTGAGAGTCTGCCTGTCGATGCAGGGGACATGGGTTCATGCCCCAGTCCAGGAAGATCCCACACGCCGTGGAGCGGCTGGGCCCGTGAGCCATGGCTGCTGAGCCTGCGCGTCCGGAGCCTGTGCTCTGCAACGGGAGAGGCCACAAAAGTGAGAGGCCCGCGTACCACAAAAAAAAAAAAAAATTGATAAAGGAAATTGAAGATGATTCAAAGAAATGGAAAGATTTCCAATGCTATTAGATTGGATGAATTATTACTTTTTAAATGGCCATACTGCCCTAAGCAGTGTACAGATTTAATGCGATCCCTATCAAACTACCCATGACATTTTTCACAGAACTAGAACAAATAATCCTAAAGTTTACACGGAACCATAAAAGACCCAGAATTGCCAGAGCAATCCTGAGGAAAAAGAACAAAGCTGGAGGCATAACCCTCCCAGATTTCAGACAATACTAGAAAGCTACAACAATCAAAACAGCGTGGTATTGGTACAAGAACAGACATATGGATCATTGGACAGAATAGAGAGCCCAGAAATAAACCAACACACCTGTGGTAAATAAATCTTCGACATAGTAGGCAAGAATATACAATGGAGAAAAGACAGTCTCTTCAGTAAGTGGTGTTGGGAAGGCTGGACAGCCACACTTAAATCAGTGAAGTTAGATCGCACCCTCACACCATAAACAAAAATAAACTCAACATGGCTTAAAGACTTAAATATAAGACATGACATCATAAAACTACTAGAAGAGATCATACACAAAACATTCTCTGACATAAGTAGTACCCATGTTTTCTAAGGTCAGTCTCCCAAGGCAATAGAAATAAAAGAAAAATACACAAATGGGACCTAATCAAACCTATAAGCTTTTGTGCAGCAACAGAAACTATGGACAAAACCAAAAGCAACCTATGGCCTAGGAGAAAATGCTTGCAAACGACATGACCAACTCGGGCTTAATTTCCAAAATATACAAACAGCTCATACGACTCAATAACAAACAAGCAACCCAGTGAAAAAGTGGGCAGAAAACCTAAATAGACATTTCTCCAAAGAAGACATACAGAGACTTCCCTGGTGGTCCAGTGGTTAAGAATACACCTTCCACTGCAGGGGATGTGGGTTTGATCCCTGGTTGGGGAGCTAAGATCCCACATGCTGCGGGGCAACTAAGCCTGCGAGCCCCAACTGCTGAGCCTGTCTGCTCTAGAGCTTGTGCGCCACAACTAGAGAGAATCCCACGTGCCGCAGTGAAGAGCCCGTGTGCCACAACTAAACCCAGATGCAGCCAAATAAATATTTAAAAAAACCCCAAAACCTAGACATACAGATGGCCAACAGGCACATGAAAAGGTACTCAACATTGCTAATTATTTGAGAAATTCAAGTTAAAACTGTAGTGAGTTATCACCTCACACTGGCCAGAATAGCCATAATTTAAAAGTTTACAAATAACAAATGCTGGAGAGGGTGTGAAGAAAAGGGAGCCCTCCTTCACCATTGGTGGGAATGTAAATTGATGCATCTACTATGGAAAAGAGTATTGAGGTTTCTAAAAAAACTAAAAATAGAGTTGCCTTATGAGCCATCAATCCCACTCCTGGGCATATATCCAGAGAAAACTCTAATTCTAAAAGATATATGCACCCCAGTGTTCATAGCAGCACTATTTACAATAGCCAAGACATGGAAGCAACCTAAATGTCCATCAACAGAGGAATGGATAAAGAACATGTGGCATATATATATACAATGGAATAGCACTCAGCCATAAAGAAGAATGAAATAATGCCATTTGAAGCAACATCGGTGGACCCAGAGATAAGTGAAGTAAATCAGAAAGAGAAAGACAAATACCGTATGGTATCACTTATATGTGGAATCTAAAATATGACACAAATGAACTTATCTATGAAACAGAAAGAAACTCACAGACATAGGAAACAAACTTATGGTTACCAAAGGGGATAACCGGGGATGGGGGGAGGAGTGATAAATTAGGAGTTTGGGATTAGCAGATACTACTGGATATACAACAAGGTCCTATTGTATAGCACAGGGAACTATATTCAGTATCCTATAATCATAATAGAAAAGAATATGTGGGACTTCTCTGGTGGCACAGTGGTTGAGAACCCGCCTGCCAATGCAGGGAACATGGGTTTGAGCCCTGGTCTGAGAAGATCCCACATGCCGTGGAGCAACTAAGCCCATGCGCCATAACTACTGAGCCTGCATTCTAGAGCCTGTGAGCCACAACTGCTGAGCCCACATGCCTCAACTACTGAAGCCCACGCGCCTAGAGCCTGTGCTCCGCAACAAAGGAAGCCACCAGAGTGAGAAGCCCACACACTGCAAAGAAGAGTAGTCCCCACTCGACGCAACTAGAGAAAACTAGTGCACAACAATGAAGACCCAGTGCAGCCAAAAATTAATTAATTAATTATTTTAAAAAGTGTGTGTGTGTGTAACTCAACCCCTTTGCTCTACAGCAGAAACTAAAAGATAGCATCGTAAATCAACTGTACTTCAATTAAAAAAAAGAAATCAAAAAGTTCCAGCTCTGCTGGATAAATAAGTTTCACATTTCTGTGACTCAGCACTTCCAAGTAGAACATAAAATAATACTGAGAAAAAAGAATGCCCCAAATCTCAATATTGGGAATCATCATGTAGTAATCATAGGTGTGCAAGTACTTGGAAAAGTAAACTTCATGGAAATGCAAATTGAGAGTTTCACCAGTAATTTGCTTGAATTTCTCAGGTAAACAAAAGATTTATTTTATTTTCAATGTATGTTAAAACTCTGTTGGCAAGAAAAATTATCCCATTTACTCACATTATTGCATAGTTTTTGGCAAGTGGTTACCTCCAAAATAAAAATGTTAGAAGGAGAAACCATGTGGTAATTTTTCTCTTGTCCCTATTGATGGGATAACTTCTAACATAATGTGAAATTCCACTCCATCATGATTGTTGTAATAATAACAGCTACTTCCATGCTCTTCTTTGAAATAAAATGCTATTCTGTTAAAATTTATAGAATGTCCATTTGGAAACTTTTGAGTAACATTTTGTTTAAAAATAGTAATCCTGAATTTATAACTTCATTGTATTATTATAGTCAACCTTCTTAAGAATTGCCCACAGGGACTTCCCTGGGGGCGCAGTGGTTAAGAATCCGCCTGCCAGTGCCGGGGACATGGGTTCAAGCCTTGGTCCAGGAAGATCCCACATGCCACGGAGCAACTAAGCCCGCGTGACACAACTACTGAAGCCTGTGCACCTAGATAGAGACTGTGCTCCACAACAAGAGAAGCCACCACAGTGAGAAGCCCGCGCACCTCAACAAAGATTAGCCCCAGCTTGCCACAGCTAGAGGAAGCCCGTGCGCAGCAACAAGGACCCAACACAGCCAAAAGTAAATAAATAAAAACGAAATAAAGGCCCTTCTATCAGTTAAAAAATGTATAGAATCTAAAAAAGATTTTAAAAAGAAAAAAGAATTGCCCACATGTGCTGTATTCAATATTTCAGTTCTACTGAATCTTCCCCATCTGGTTCTGACCCCACCACGCCACCAAAACCAAGTCTTGTCAAAATGAGCCTTGCTGTGTTATCAAATCCAGTGGACATTCTTTAGTTCTTCTAAAGTAAATACTTTATCAGCCTTCCACATTTGAACCTTTTTTAATCTCTCTCAGCTTTTCTTGATTTCTTCCTCTGGTTGCGTGGTTTCTTATTTTGTCTTGCTGGCTCTTCTCTTTGACCCCTGAACATTTCATGAGTAGTACACAAGACAGAATCATCTAGTAGAAAAGCTGGAAGATTCCTTAAAATCAGTCATTTAAATGCGGCTTCTAACCATAAATGTGGTTAGCTAAGAAACCACAGCTACTAAAGCTAGTAGATTTTCACCCACCTAATCAGTAAATAGTTTTTGATGGCCTACTCTGTTAGGGACTCAGTAGGGTATTACAGGGGATATATAAGACACTGATGTTCTTGAGTCTGGAGTTCAGTGAAGGAAGAAAATAACAGATATACAAATGCATAAAGTGCCAAGCAGAAGTGCGGTGTGGTATCAGGAATAAAGTCATCTGCGGGTATGCAGATATACTCAAAATTTTCTCATCTTTTCAGTGTTTGTAGTAAAGACTGACTCATAAA
The DNA here is from genome assembly GCF_005190385.1 of Monodon monoceros. Taxonomy (NCBI): domain Eukaryota; kingdom Metazoa; phylum Chordata; class Mammalia; order Artiodactyla; family Monodontidae; genus Monodon; species Monodon monoceros. The sequence continues at coordinate 53,027,147 of NW_021703784.1, forward strand.
AAATGAATAATCATTGATTGCTTTCCTTCTTTCTAAAGAGCAATGCTTAGGAAAATAATGTGAAAGATATAAGTAGACCAAAGTTGTGAGATAGGAAGTGTTCGACATGAAAGCATACTTCGAGAAGTGGTCACTCAGTGGTTTTTTTATGAAAGGCATTTAGAACAGCTGATATGAGTTGTATGGTAGACAAAAGTTGGACCCTTATGGCCTTTGTTCCTTGATGTTACATTCTTTAATATGTTATTTGGCAAAGGGGGCTTCATGGATATAATTATATTTATTAATCAGTTGACCTTAAGATAGGGTGATTTTCCTGAATTATTCAAATGGGCCCAATGTAAATTACATGAGCTGTTACAAGCAGAAGAGGTAGACAGAAGTCAAAGATGAATGCAGTGTGAGGACTCAGCATACTTCTGCCAGCTTGAAGGTGGAGGGTTATGTGGAAAGCATGAGAAGGAAATGAATTCTGCCAACAATCTGAATGAGCTTGAGTGGTTTTTTTTGCCCAGAGCCCCCAGAAGGAGCGCAGCCCTGCTAACACCTTGATATCAGCTTCATGAGGCGAAGCAGAGAACCCAGTCAAGCCGGACTACACAGGACTTCTAACCCATAGAAATTGTGAGATAATAAATAGGTGTTGTTTTAAAATGTTAAATTTGTGGCATTTTATTATGCAGCAGTAGAAAAGTAATACAGATTTATTGTATGAATGAAGGATTTATAATTTGATGAGAAAACTCACATATGATTGGAAGTTTAAAAGAATTCCTTGCAAAAATATTTTTACATCTTTCATTTTCATCAAAAATGTGCTCTTTTCCTGTAAAAGCCAGAAATAGAACATGAAATTCTCAGATTAGTGCATTTAATTATTTACTCCAAATCTAACCTGATGCCAAACATGAAACAGATTTACTTTTTGGTACTAAATGAGGTATTGGGTTGGACAGAAAGTTCATTCGGGTTTTTCCGTAGCATCTTACGGAAAAACCCGATTGAACTTTTTGGCCAACCCAATAGGTTAGCTGGAAAGAGTTACAGAGTTTTGATGTTAGAAAATCTGGGCTCCATTCTTGGCTTCTCAGCACTGTTGATGTCAGGAAACTTTGTCACTTGTCTGAACCCAAGCTGACTGATCTGTAAAACTGGGAAAATGCAGTCTTATTAAATGGAGAAACTAACAGTTTATCTTGCAGAATTGTGAGAATTTAATGAAGTAATGTATGAAATGCACTCAAAACTATCATCTTCACATATTGGCTTCAAGAAGAAAACTATTATTGAAGATAATATAATATTGAAGGTACTATTGAAGCTTACATTCTTACCTAATTTTTAAGATATATAAAAGCTAATATTAAGGTAATTTAGTTAATAGAAGGTACCACACCACAAAAACTCTTAAAGTATTTACTGGAATGGCAGGTTGTTACTAAATTCTGAAGGTAAAAATAGATGGCTTTAAATGAAACAGGAAGACAAATCGAGATATGCTCAGCATGGAAATGTCCTTTCCCTAATGACTAGGGAATCAAATTTGTATCTGTTGGTTGGCTGTCTAGGCCACTTTAGTCTTTACATTTTAATACCCTTAAATACAGTCCTTTATAAAAAAGGGAGGAGAAAGTACCTTCTATATGCATATGCAAATTATTACCCAGACCCTGCAGAGTAGATCCATATATTGATATCCCCATTTTACAGATTAGGAAGCTGTAATTGCCTTTCTAAAAATCTCTGTCCCTCACCAAAATTCACGAGAGCTAGACCCTGTGTGCCTTATTCACTTCTATGTATATCAAAAGTCCTCATATTATGGCCCCCTGCCTATTTTTATAAGGCTTGTGAGCCAAGAATACTTTTTTGCAAAGAACATTTGAAATCAGTTCATTGAAAGAGGGAGTACTTGCTTTAATTCCAATTAAGTGAACTATTATCTGTCCCCCAAATAGTTCTCTTCTTCTCATTAATACACCTGTATTACAAAAAAATTGTACTTAATTATTATACATTACACATAACATATAATGTATATGATATACTACATAGCATATCACATTTCACATGTGGTTATTATATTTTAAATTTCATCAGAAATATTGTGGAGGCAGCTCCTGGGTGGAGTCGGCCTCGGCGGGCCTCGGTGGGCCCATCCTTGAGTTTACATCTGAAGGAGCCCTGGCTGGGCTGAGGAAGGCCGCAAGGCTCGTGACCTTGGCAGCGTCTGAGGCCAAGCTCGCTGGCCCAGCACGGAACCCGGGCAAGCTGGAAGCTAGGCTCAGCAAGCTGCCTGCCATGTTGTAAGCAGCCCTTTGAGTGTCCCAGGTGATGGCAAAGAATGAAGACGCCTGCCAACAGCCAATGAGGAACTGAGGCACTCTGACCTGATGTGAGTGAGCTTGTGAGCGGCAACTTCCGTAACAGTTGAGTCTTTAGATCACTGCAGCCCTAGCCAATAGCTTGACTGCAACCTCATGAGAAACCGTGAGCCAGAACCACCCAGCTAAGGTACCAATTGAATTGAGAAGCACACCTCCTCCCAAGAACAGTAGTCCAGCTATGACATAACGCCTGGGTAGGGTTCGAAGTAACAGCCAGGCTGTAATACGAGCTGGAACTTCAATCAAGGCAGAGAAGAAACAGTTCAGGAGCTGGCACGAGGCATGGCCAAGGACACTGTGAGTCCTCACTGACTGTCAGGAAGCAAATGTGCTTCCGTTGAATAGCTGCTTCTCCTCGTGGCCTCCTGCCTGCAGGGTTGAATCCTCTAGCCTGTGCTCTCAGGCCTTAAGGTTCTAGACGTGACCTAGCAAAGACATGTACAGCTTCCCCAGCAGACTTTGGTAAGATTCAGAGTACAGTGGGGAACCCATGGGTGGAATACCCCTCAAACACATTTTTCCCTCTTAATCTGGACATTCAAAAATCACCAGTATATAGCTGCATCAGTGGTATGGAGCAAGACCAATAAAAAGTTGGAGATTAAAAAAACAAAACAACATATTGTGTAATATGTATAAAATGGATAACTAATAAGAACCTGCTGTATAAATAAATAAAATACAATTAAAAAAAACATATTGTGGAAATGTTTTCTCTCTTGTTACATAGGTGCCTGTATAAGATCCTTGATTTAGCCTCTTGGCCAGCAAAGCCTAAATATCAATATTTACTATCAGGCCCTTTACAGAAAAAGTTTGCTGACCCTTGGTATGCCTAGCACAGTGCTTGACACATAGGTGCTTAATTATTATTTGTTGAATGAATGAATGAATAATGATTATAAATAACTTTGCAAAGGACACAAAGCCAAGTTACCAACCCAGATCTTTCTGACTTTATAGCCTTAAAAACAAAGTTCTCTTTATGGGCAAAAAGAAAGAAATCCTTAGGTTGTTTTTTGTTTTTGTTTTAATATTTATTTATTTTGGGTGTGCTGGGTCTTAGTTGCGGCATGCAGGATCTTTGTTGCAGCATGGGGGACTTTTTTTTTAGTTGCAACATGTGGACTTCTTAGTTGTGGCATGCATGCAGGATCTAGTTCCCCAACCAGGGATTGAACCCTGGCCCCCTGCATTGGGAGCGTGGATTCTTACCCACTGGACCACCAGGGAAGTCCCCTTAAGTTGTTTTTAAAAAGGAACATTATAATTATTTGCGTATATTATTTTCTTCTCCAAATCACCAGGAGTGAACATTTTATGTGAAACCTGATAATAGTATGGATACTGGGTATAATTGATAAATACTTGACAATAAACATTTTTTATGTAAAGTTATGTTACATTATAGCTTTTCTAAAAATATAATTTAAAAATCAAAGTACACGTTTTATTGTGGCCAAAAGCTGTATCAGGAATTTTTTTCTTTAGCCATTCTTTCTGCATTGATAGTCTAGAGGAGGAGTTGGCGCACTGTAGCCAAATCCAGCTAGCTGCCTGGTTTTGTGAAAAAGTAGTATTTGAACACAGCTGCATCTGTTTGTTTACCGATGATCTACAGCTGCTTTCATGCTCAAGTGCCAAGTTCAGTGGTCTGTTTAATGGACTGTATGGTCAACAAAGCCTAAAATTCTTACTATTGGCCATTTATAGAAAAAGTTGGACACCTGGTCTAGAAAACACATTAACCACCTATTTCTCTTAGTTCTGTCGTTTATGAAATTAGAATACCAGAAAGCCACTTGGTGTTGGACAGATAAAAAGGACAAGGATGAGCAAAGAATGCATCTGTACCTGCTGCAGAACTGCTTTTGCCTGTTTTTATTATCTCTCATATTAGTTGTCTGCTGGTTCGTAAGCAGATTGGAACTATGTCTACCTTTTGGACCACAATTTACCCAGCTCTAAGCATGTTGAATTATTGGACAAATGTATTTGTATGGAGTCTAAGCAATAAATTTCCTTGAGAGTTTATTACTAGAAAAAGTTTTACAGACGGTGACTCCCAAAGCTCTAGCTCTAGCTCAGGCTTTTCTTTTTTTAACATCTTTACTGGAGGCTTTTCTTTTTTTAACATCTTTACTGGAGTATAATTGCTTTACAATGTTGTGTTAGTGTCTGCTGTATAACAAAGTGAATCAGCTATATGTATACATATATCCCTTATACTGGATTACAAACGTCTACATTTATATCCAACTGACTGCTTAGTGAACTGGTTTGATGTAAGCAAATCAAACTCAACATATATCGAAAGCTAAATTCTGTTATTCCTCAATCCTTTTATACATACTGAATCCATGATGTATTCACGTCACCACCAACTTGGTGAGCCCAAGCCGTGATTCTGTCATTAAACACAAAGGTTTAAAAGTAACTGTTATATCACTTACAGAGTTACTTAGTGATTCTCTTTCTTTTAAAAATCTAAACTATGTCTTAGCATTCAAAGCTCTTAATGATTTAGCCACATCTAATGACATTCACTCCTGTGTACGCTGCTACTTGACTCACATTCTGAGTCATTCACAGAAAATACTATCTTTTTCATTCTTCAGAGTTTTTGCATGTACTGTATGTATCTTCTGCCTAGAATGCCTTCCCACCAACTTGCTTTCCTGGCAAACATTTATCTTTTAGCTTTCACCTCAAGAATTACTTTCTTCTTGAGACCTTTCTTCTCTCAGGAAGATGTTCCTCCATGGATTTATGTGTAACTCCATTTTAGAAGCTACTGTATGTTTTTGTTTGTTTGTTTGTTTGTTTTTTGCGGTACGCGGGCCTCTCACCGCTGTGGCCTCTCCCGTTGCGGAGCAACAGGCTCCGGAAGCGCAGGCTCAGTGGCCATGGCTCATGGGCACAGCCGCTCCGCGGCATGTGGGATCTTCCCAGACCGGGGCACAAACCCGTTTCCCCTGCATCGGCAGGCGGACTCTCAACCACTGCGCCACCAGGGAAGCCCGACTGTATGTTTTTTATATTGCATGTTCACTATGTACCAGGCACTGTGTTTAATATTTTCCTTATATAGCTCTCTCTTGAAGTAAATATTATCCTCATTTTATGCACAAGGAAATTGATTTTAAGAAACTAAATAACTGGACCAGTCTCTCATTGCTAGAAATGGCAGAACCAGCACTGAAACCCAGGACTTTGTGAATCCAGTGCTTTAAAACACCGCTAGTATTGCCCCTCATATTTGTCTTTGTTGTAAATTCTAAGCATCTTGAATGCTTTTTGCATATTTTATGCATCAATATTAGATGAATTAATCACTTAAACATTTTCATTTTTCTTTCATTTGGCTGCTAATAAGCTTAACTCTGTATATACTTCTTAGTTGTATTAGTTGGTTGCATTAGTTTTCTAGTGGAATTTTTTACCTTCCCAGTTAACGTGCCTCTTGACCTTTTATCTTTTTCCTAGTGGTACCATTGTGCATATGTATTATGGAGAGCTTTTTCTTTTCCTTTTGAAGTCAGTGGAACATAATTAATATAAAATTCTGTTTAAATCCAGAGCAAATTTCTGACATCTCCTAGGCCTTGTTCCTTGGCTCATAGCAGATGTTACCAATCTAAGCTTTTCCTGCCCAGTCTAGATTTAGCAGACTACACTGCCACCACAAATCGTCAGCATTGGCATCTGTTTGTCTTGTCTTGTTTGTGTCTCCCTAAAACAGTTGAACTGAGACCTGTAGAATGAGCAGAAGCTTGTTAGGAAATTACTAATAGCTTGGCTTCACTATAATATAAAGTACCTAGAGAGAAGGCAGTGAGTGGAGGCCTAGGGTTCACGTGAAAGAAAGTTACTGTAATAATCCAACCGAGCAATGAAGAGGCCTGAATTAAGGTTTTGGCAGTAAGTATGGAAAGAAAAGTGTTTATGTGAGAGCTTTTTGGAAGGTAGAGTCAATAAGTCTTTGTAACTGGTAGAGAGGGAAAGAGAGAGGTGTCTAGCAGCTCACCTCAAGAACGGCATTCATTGTTGTGCTATATCCTGCACTTGCTAACATATATTTCCCAATTTCATCCAGAATGTAAAGGAACCTGAAAATCTAGCTGGTGACTTTTTACTTTTAAGGTGGAGTTACCCTCCTAAAAGAAACCCAGTGAGTAGAAATTTAAAATAGCAGTTCTGCGACGACCCGTTAACGTCTTGCTTCATTGGATAGGCCTTGGCCTTGTTGAGCTTCAGATTCCTTTTGGTGAGTCACAAAGAAATTTCTCTGCCAGTGAACTCTTATGCCTCCGTGAAACTCCTCTATTTCCTGTGGTTGTTAATGACTTTAGACACCATGTGAGCAATTTCAGACACCTTAGCCATGGATAATGAATACCACCATGGCAATAAACAGATATGTGCCTTCAACAAATTCATTATCTGTGCCTCTGCTTTCCTGCTGCCCTGCCTCCTGCCCAAAAACAGCAATAAAGAGGCCCTAAAAAGTAATGGGAAAGCTAATTTTTAATAAGTTATCCTTTAAAGGAGTGGATTTCCTTTAGCCTCAGAATTATTTCCAAGAGACAGATGGTAATTTATTATTGCTATTTTTCTTAAATTTTGTGATTTCTTCAGTGCATGCCACACAACCAGTGATTTAGAGACAGTTTTTCAATGAAAAAAGAAATACTGTCACATTGAATGTTACCATGGATTTTAAAAGTCTCTTGATTTTAAGAAATGTTAAAATATTAAAAAATATATGCTAATTAGAATAAGCAAAGAGTATGTGCTGGTGCTCAATACTTGAGGGATAATGACCTTCAGTAGAAAATAACCTAATGTGTCTCTTTTGGGGTGTCTATCCACCACTTAACAGAAAATGACCTCATTTGTCCCTCAAAAGTAAAGGGGAGATAAGAGATCATCTGTGTCCTTTGGTTTCTAGTAACAGGTTTAGAACTCTTTGGAAAGTGAATAAATTTGGCAATAGATGCCTTTAACCTAAATGACAATTTCAGTAAAGCCCATTGCCTTTACTCCTTAGGAAGCTTGTCATGTGTTAGCAAGTAATAAGGGTCATCTTTTGTCATTTGCTAATTTGGATATATTTTGACAAGGGTTAGTTATTTCTGTACTGCCATAAATACTGTTTTCAAAAGTAAACTAAGGTTGTTATCTTTCATTTTTATTTGCCTTGTTAATATTAATTTGTGTTTTACTTTATTTGAGATATAATTCATACAACATAAAATAATAATACAGTATAAAATTTGCCATATTAAAATATATTCATTGATTTTTAGTATATTCATTGAGTTTTACTATAGTCACTGTGTTGTACAACCATAACCACTATCTAATTCCAAAACGTTTCCGTCACCCCAAGAAGAAACTGTACCCATTAGCAATCCGTTCTGTTCAAACCCCTTCCTGCTCAAATCCCCTGGCAGCCCCCATTCTACTTTCTGTCTTTATGGATTTGTCTATTATGGACATTTCTTATAGATGGAATCATAAAATAAGTGGCCTTTTGTGTCTTCTTTCATTTAGCATAATGATTTCAAGGTTTATTCATATTATAGTATATATCAGTATTCCATTCCTTTTTATTGCCAAACACTATTCTGTTGTTTGGTTTATACCACATTCTATTTATTCATCATCAATTGATGATCATTTGGATTTTTTCACTTTTTGGCTGTTAGGAGTAATGTTGCTATGAATGTTGGTATACAAGTGTTTGTGTGGCCATGTATTTTCATTTCTGTATGTACCTACGAGTATAATTACTGGGTCATATGGTATTTTTTTGAGGAACTGCCAAACTGTTTTCCATAGTTGCTATACTATTTTACATTCCCATCAGCAATTTATGAGGGTTTCAATTCTCCAAAGCTTTTATTTTAATAATAATGATAAGAGCTAATATTTGAGAACTTACTATATACTAGATCCTATGCTATTTTAAGTACATTATCATTTAATTCATAGTACAACCCAGATCATGGAGAATAAATAACTCCCGAGGTCACATGGATAGTAGATGATGAAGCAAGGGTTGAACATAAGTTTGTTGCCACAGAATGAATACTTAATGCTTTATTTATTGGAAAGCATTTTCACATACTTTTTAACTTTGCAAAATGTTCCTTAAAGAGTACTATTTACTCTGTGGTAATGTGTAAGCAGCCATAATTTACCCTCATAAATGAATTGCATGCGGTGGTGTACAAAGAGCACTGGATTTCTAATGGGGAAAAACCTGAACTCTGCTAGTTACTAGGTGCATAAGTTTAGTTACTTCTTTGCTCTGTTTTCTCATGAAAGTATATGTGAATACTTTTCAGCATAGTCTTGTCAAATAGTTGGAACTCAGCAAATGTTGTTTAAATATTAATAATAAATTATCAGAGAAACAATGGCAGTTTTACTTTTTTTTTCCTGTGGCTGGCATTCCTTTGGAAGTTGTTAGCAACTTGGGCCAAATTATTTATACTTGTGGATATAGAAATGTTTGGTTGCATTTTCTTTAGTTTTCTAGTGAACTTCAGGTGCTCCAGTGAATGTTTTATGTTGATAATATACCTGCAGGCTTTTCCAGTCAGAAGGGATCAGTGCCTTAATTATGGCTGGGAAGACCTGTGGCAAGAGTGCCCTTGTAGTTGACTTAAGAAACCTGCTTTTCCCCTCCAGAGATTTTTTTTTCAAGTGTGCACACTTGTATTGGTCATAACCTCTCAATTATATACTCAGGAGTACTGCTTCTTCATAACCACATTTGTTTATTTAGTAAACATACCTATAATTGTAGTATTAGTGTGTTTTGAAAGAAGTTACATAAAAATACCAATTTAAAGTTATATCTCATTGCTTTAGCTACTAAGCAGATAAACCTGGGAAGTAAAAATAAAATCTCCTAAAATTTCCTATGTATAAGAAGCTTTAGGAACCCACTGAAAAATATGATAATATGTATGTGTCTTTTATTTATTTATTTATTTGTTTGTTTGTTCATTTTTGGCTGCATTGGGTCTTCATGCTGCGCGCGGGTTTTCTCTAGTTGTGGTGAGCAGGGGCTACTCTTCGTTGCAGTGCATGGGCTTCTCATTGCGGTGGCTTCTCTTGTTGCGGAGCATGGACTCTAGGTGCGCGGGCTTCAGTAGTTGTGGCTTGTGGGCTCTAGAGTGCAGGCTCAGTAGTTGTGGCGCACGGGCTTAGCTGCTCCGCAGCATGTGGGATTTTCCCAGACCAGGGCTCGAACCCACGTCCTCTGCATTGGCAGACAGATTCTCAACCACTGTGCCACCAGGGAAGTCCGATGTGTATGTGTCTTGATTCTTGTCTGAGCTGAAAATGAGAGGATGGAGTATATAAGATGTATTGAGAATTTATTGTAGTATTTTTAGAACTTCTTTTGATTGTTGCTTGTAGTATGAAATATGTATTTCTTGAGATTTAACAACTTGCAAAATGCAGTAGATACCCTACCTCATACCATATGCAAAAATTAACTCAAAATGGAATAACAGCCTAATTAAAAGAGCTAGAACCATAAACCTCTTAGAATAAAATATAGGGATAAATCTTCACGACCTTGGCCTTGGCAGTAGAGTCTTAGATCTGACACCAAAAGCACGTGAGCAACCAGAAAAACAATAGATAAATTGGACTTTATCAAAATTAAAAACTTTTGTGCATCAAATAACGTTATGAAGAAAGTGAAAAGACAACGTACAAAATGGGAGAAAATATTTGCAAATCGTATGACTGATAAGAACTTAATATCTAGACTATATAAGGAACTCCTAAAACTCAACAACAAAAAGACCAACCCAAGTTTAAAAAGGAGCAAAATTTTTAAGTAGACATTTCTCTAAAGATATACAAAGATTAATAGTTTGCACATGAAAAGATGCTCAACATCTTTAGTCACTGGGGAAATGCAAATCAAAAACACAATGAGATATTACTTTATACTTAATAGGATGACTGTTTTTTAAAAATGGAAAATAAGTATTGGTGAGATTGTGGAGGTATTGAAACTCTGATGGGAATGCAAAATGGTGCAGCTGTTGTGGAAAACAGTTTGGCACATCCTCAAAAAGCAAAACATAGAATTGCCGTGGGACCTATCAGTTCTACTCCTAGCTATATACGCAAAAGAATTGAAAACAGAGACTCAAACAGATACTTGTATGCCAGTGTTTATTGTAGCGTAATTCATAATAGCCAAAAGGTTGAAACTACCCAAGTGTCCATCAACAGATGAATGGATAAACAAAATGTGGTGTATTCATACAATGCAATATTTTTCATCCCTGAAAAGGAATGAAGTTCTTATATGTGCTACCACATGGGCAATCCTCGAAAACATTACGCTAAGTAAAAGAAGCGAGGCACAAAAGGACAGATATTGGATGATTCCACTTAGAAGAACTATCTAGAATAGGCAAATTCATAGAGACAAAGTAGATTAGAGATTACCAGGTGCTGCAGGGTGGGAGGAGAATGGGGACTTATTGCTTAAAGTGTAAAGAGTTTCTGTTTGGAAGGAATTCCCTGGAGGTCCAGTGGTTAGGACCCTGCGCTTCCCCTGCTGAGGGCCAGGGTTCAATCCCTGTTCGGGGAACTAGCATCCCACAAGCCACATGGCATGTCCAAAAAAAAAAAAAAAAAGTTTCTGTCTGGATAATAAAAAAAACTTTTGGAAATAAAAAGTGTTAATGGTTATACAACATTGTGAATGTGACTGATAAATGCCAGTGAATTATACACTTAATGGTTAAAATGGCAAATTTTATGTTTATTTATATGTAAACATTATATCTCTGTATACTAAATTCGTATATATTTCACAGTATTTAAAAAGGCAGCATTTAGGGAATTTTCTCTAGATCTGGCAGTGATCTTAGCTTCAACATATATTCACTATCATATTGGATACAGAGTATAACAAGGCAAGCCATTCAGTATAATGTAGGGTTAATTACCCAGAAAATAAAAGTAGGGAATTAAATCAGTCACCAATAATTTTGTTTAAATATGACATGTTTTTTTAATATATCTGAAACAAAAGTGTCATGAAACAATGTTTATGTACAGTTTGAAGAATACCAATATACTTCCTACCAGCTCTTAATTCTCTGTGTATTTTCTGCTATGTTCCAGTTGGTTCTTGTGGTGTTTTTCTGGATCCATTTTCAGGTTTGCATTTATATAAGTAGCTGTGGCACTGTGAGTATCTGATCTTCCTAATCTCATCTCTTTTATTAGCAACAAAACCTCCATTTTACAGGTGAAGATCCTGAAATTCAGAAAGGTGATTGACCTAGACAAGATCACACTGCTGTTAGAGAGAGCCTGGATTTGAATCTCAATCTATTTTATACTAAAGCCTTATTTCCCTTTCTATTTAAATTATTGATATAAAGTAGATGTTTTGGAAAGAGGTACTTACCAATCACACTTTCCATTTAGGCCTATTTTAGGTATATGGTTACTCTTACCTATGATACAAAATAGCTATGGTAGAGATTTTATTTTTCTTGCTGGATTTTTGTCAGATAGTTGCAAGGTACCTTTTCCTTAACTAAGACTTCAGAATAGACTACTTTTGAGAGTAGCTTCTCAAATTTTTGACATGTGTAAATGTGCCAAATTTGTAGGTTAACAGATTCCAGCTGCCTGTCCCACTAAGAGTTCCTTTAGCAGGAGTTGTAGTGTCTTACTTATCCTGATGTCAAGCACAGTGTCTGGCATACAATAAAGTCCTAATAATGGACTGTTTATCCTTTTTGTGGAAGGCACTAATTAACTGATACATACCTATGTTCTTGTCAGTTGTTGGGGTTTTTGTGTTCTTTTGATTTTCAAAACCATGTTGTTAGAGAAATCTTGCCATCGA